>NC_088405.1:95259554-95342054 GCF_034236695.1 Oncorhynchus nerka | reverse complement strand
CCCCCCAAAAAAAAGAAAATGACATGGACATAATGATTATTGTTGCAATTTAACAACTGCACAACAGTTATTTGATATGATCCTACATCTTATTGACGCTGAAAAGGCAGCTAGCCGATCATGACTGCATGGCTATTCATAATGGGCATATTGTTGTGATTGATTATTTCTCGTGACCGTCGGCATTAACATAGGTGACGTTAAAATATGTAACCAACTGCCCTAATATAAACAGTGGCCTTCCAAGGAGTGCTTTTATGGAATATGTGTGATAAACAGGAACGTGACACCTCTGATTTATTACTACATTTAGATAAGACATGAAGTAAATGGTTTCTAAATAGCGTCAAGGTCATACAATGTAATGGGATAATGTTTTAGGCTGATAGAGATTAGATGGTATGTTAGTATGGGGCTGCAGGCAGCAATGCGGAATTCTACTTGACTGAGCTATGGAGAATGAATATTCCTGAGCCAGAAGAGAGATAACCAGCGCGTTCCTTTCAGCCGCCTCCCTCTCGACTGGCTCTCATGTTATAGCATCATTGAAGCACGTGATGTTAAAGATCTGTTATTTAGGCCTGTGTATTTGTCCACACGTGTTACACAAAACATTTAAAAAATAATAATAATATTCACACACACACAGAACCATCATTCATTTCAACCCCAAGACCATAAACATTAATTCAAATTGTGCGTCCATTGCGTTTGAATTGTAAACATTTAGCCAATGAGAAAATGAATACTTTTATTACATTTTAAAATATATATATTAACATGAATGTTTTTGTAGCATACCATACTTAGACTATATGACGTTACTGCATATTCTTACTTGATATACATTTAATTACTTGAACAGTGAATTAAAAATCAAATATCAGAAGCCTCTACAATTAATGGAATACAGGCTAATAAATACTGTATATTTTCCTTGTTGATCACATTAACTGCATAGACATTTTAATAATAGCCTCTAATGAATGTATGTTATTGTGTAAACAAGTAGACGTATTTTGACGAAATAGGCAGCTTCGAAATGTTTATATTTTATTCCCATACAGGACACATATTCCAAATGATCCACGCTGTTGAATGTAGCTTGCTAGATTTACGAAACGATGTTAACATTTCATTATTCTGAGGACACACACATATTAGGCTACACTTTTTGTTCTACCCCCCTATTCGGGTAAGCTCACCAAGTGAGGTCGTGATTTAAATTATCTTTATAAATTCAGTTTATATGGTTTTATTTGATTAGGCATTCATAGAACTATAACAAAGGTTGATTGTACAGTTGTTGGTATGATTATTAAAAGCAACAGTTGTTAAAAGCATGGACGATTTCAATGCAGAGGGTGAAATTAGAGAAAACAATAATTGACCGCATTTTAAAGGTTAATTGATAAAACATTTGTTTCCACATGTTCTTATAGGGTTGCCACTGCTCAGTCACACATCTCACAAATGAGAAAACACAGTTTGCGCACTAACCGAGTAGACCATACATTTAGCAAAATAACAATGTTAAAATACACCTTTGCATTGTTTTTCTTCTTCTAGATGTAGGCGTATTACCTACACGTTCATTTTTCATTCCTATCTCTAGCCTACGTTATATTTAATTAACCATTTCCCTTTCTCAAAGTATCTCACATCTAATTGTATTACATATAAAGCCTATATTACATAGCCTATGTGCTCACAAAGAAATAAGCTACAACATGCATACAAGGAACTTGTTTTCTTCTTCCACAAATGCATGCAATATAGTACCAATGGAATCTATGCTGAACAAAAACACAATATTTTACTAACTGAAGCAATATAGACAAATGATAAATTCTGAGTATGGGGGAAAAACCGTGCGTAACGGCTGCAGAGAGCTCAGTATGGAATCCGCCGGAGCCTTTTCAACTATAACTAATCGAACTAAACATGAAAACTATACTCTTCTTCGGGTTGAAAGGGGAACAGGCCGTGCAAATTATGTATTGGTTTGCATACGTTCTCATACCGGTTTTGGTTGTGGCACCATGGCGCATGTTATTGTTAAACCTCGCTGACTGCTCTGCTCTCCCACACTCTCCACCCCAACCTGTGGCCATCTCACCTCATTGGCTGACTGGTCGTTCTGTTGTTTTCGAAACCATATAAACCTGAGGCCCCGCGCCTTCAGCAGGGTCAAATTTCTTGCGTAAATGAGAGCAATCCCACGAAAAAGGAGTGCTCTCCAGATTGTCAAAACCTGTCTGGATTATACTACTTCACTTTACACGTAATTGTTCTAGCCTATCAGAATGACAACGACGGGTTTTCGACAAATTTGACACTTTTTTTTTTTTAGGAGAAACGTTTATAAACGTTTGTTGCTTGTCTTATGTGTTTGTATTTGTTATAGTGAAGGTCTTCCTATGTCGATTTGGAGCATCATTCGCTAATGTCACTTTCCCCTGATCACTAGAGCATTGGTCAGTGACGAGTGTTTACCAACCTCAAGACTCCAAAAGAACCGCTGGGACCTGAGGAGATTTTGTTTTTGACCTATTTTCCAAAATGAACCTTATTGGGAGCTACCAGCATCATCATCTGATGCACGAGACCTTTCCATTCGTCCAGAGGTGTCATCAAGATAACCCGTACTTCCAAAGCTGGGTGGTGAACCACGGCGAAGTCCCTCCTGATTTCCAGATCCAGTCTCCGTACTCCACGGAGTTTGGGGCTCAGGGTCCGGCTCACGACAGCCAGCTGGACGCTCCCTCAGCGCGCACTGGGAAGAGGAGAGCCTCGGGGCCGAAGAAGGAGCGGAGGAGGACGGAGAGCATCAACACTGCGTTCGCCGAACTGAGAGAATGTATACCAAACGTACCGGCAGACACGAAACTGTCCAAAATAAAAACATTACGATTAGCAACAAGTTATATTGCCTACCTAATGGACGTGCTGGCTAAAGACACTGGAGAGACCGAGGGATTCAATGCCGAAATCAAGAAATATGATAACAGAGATTTGAAACGGAAACGGGAAACGGTAGGCTATGTGTTATAAATTGTATATTATTCTAACTTTGTAGGCCTAAAAAGTATTTGTTGGAATTTACATTCTGCCATCAACCTAAATTATTTTCATCGTTATTGAGGGTATTTAATGCGTAAGTAGGGAATATGCACCGTCGTGATTGTGGTTTTAACTGTTGAAACAAAGTTGAAGCCATAATATTGTAATTAATGTAATAGGTCTATTCAATTAATGTTAAAATCATTTGCTTAACCACATTTGTTGACAATTTAAAGCGAAAATATTTCACAGTTCAGAACAATTAAACTTATTTTAGAATCGCATATCAGAGTTACATATTTTTTTTTGTTGCTCAATTGAACAAGCCTGAGAAGGCCTTTAAAGATTCACAGTAGAGCATTGTGATCCTGCTAGCCTGGTTGTTACATGGTACATGTCGGCTAATAGGTGTTTATTTCATTCAGACCATGTCCATATACATTTAGTTAAAAGTCAGTCAGCAATACAACTGCATAATGCTATGCTATATCAACATTCTGATCCCCTTTGTATTTTCTTTCACAGAACGAGGACCTGCAAGAGTCATTAGGAAACGAGAAAAAGTTCAAAGGGCGGACAGGTTGGCCTCAGCAAGTCTGGGCTTTGGAATTGAACCAGTGACTGTTCTGACGTCACTGAGCAGAGCAAGCAGCAGAAACCCACGCAGACTCCGTATTCAAGCACTTCGCTGCCAGGAATACAACCACTTATATACACATCTATAGGCCTTCTACGTGCAATGTTCAAATTCAAACACGGTAGACTTGGTGAAATGCAATATTATGCAAATGATTCAAAACTGCCTGGACACCTTTTCTTTGTCATTTGTATTCTTTGATAGAATATAAATGAAAGTTAGGCTATATAGCTTAGAATAAATATGTTTGGTTGTGGATAGGCCACGATACTGAACGGAGAGACTGACACGGTGGTATATGTGTGGTGTTTCTTTATTCTTTAACGCGGCAATCAATGTTCAGCACTGTTTTTTTTTATGCTATGCATTGTCTTGTTATAATAGTGTCGACTTGTCGTGTTTATATTTTTTGGGAATCTACCTCAAATTAATGTAACTGTCCCTTTGAAATAGAAAACAATTACGTTTATAAGTGCAGGACAAATATCTGTTAAAAAAAACGGAACGTAATTCCAAAGGACACAGGTGGTTAATTATTAGACTGTATATTTGAATCTGACGAAATTGTTGTCTTTGTGTGAATTGGATGTAAAATTATATTAATAGATTACTTAATAAATGAATTACATAATTAATCACAAAATCGTTGTAAAACGGCAATGAAATCATTCAGTGCTTCAAAATAACGATTAGGTATAGGTCTTGATATGCATATCCCTAGGCTACTATTTATTAATGTCTAAGAGTACATTTTTTTATGTATTGATATCAATCACGAGACACATCCGGGTAATGGTACAGTTTGGTAAAACATTTTAGGTTACAAATGGAACAATTTAATCATAGCATGTGTGAAAAAAATAAAAATAAAATAAAAGGTTGTGGAAGACCATAAGAAGCACACATCCCCTCTCTCCCACTATCCCAGGTCCCCATACAGCTGGGCCCTCGAGGATACATTTTCTTATTTTGTTTCTTCAATCTTTTGTTTTATGGTAATGTGCTAGATAACATAAGGGTTTGAGGTGCAGTGGTTTAAAATATGAAAACACCTGCTTCAGGGTGCTGGGTCCGAAGTACAATAAATAACCAGTGGCATATATCTAGTCATAATTGATATAGGCGAGGGAAGTCATATGCCAGTCGTGATGGCAGTTATAGGCAATTTTCTTGGGTATGAGCTAAAACATTTGATTGGCTCTATACGATATTTACCATATTCAGAAATTCATTATAGATCAATATAGGTCTATAGTAATTCAGTTAAAAATGTAGACGAAAAACGAATATTTGGTTACGTTCAATTTACGGTGATTACGTTCCATTTTGTCATGGGACAGACGCACGCTGTTTCGCCCGCAACCAATAAAACCGTCTTTCGATTGACTTATCAGCCCACAAGATAAACTCGTACCATCAATCAATCAATTTCAAAGCATAGCCTATACCAGGGTTTCCCTAAATTAGATCCCGGGGCCACGTTTTGGTTGTTGCCCTAGCAGCTGATTCGAGCATGACCGAGTTTGTGAAACCCTGGCCTATTTTAGTATAGAATAATCAAATTAAGAGATAAGATTAGGCTATTATTTCAATGATGCAAAACAACATATATGCTTGAACAAAGATTTGCTTATAGATACATCAGCAACTAGTGCTTAATATTAGGTCAGCATAATATTGGTTTGGACGTCTATATTTGCCTATGCATATACAGTGTTTTCAGAAAGTATTCATACGCCTCGACTTATTCCATATTTTGTTGTGTTACAACCTGAATTCAAAATGTAAATAAAACATTCTCATCCATCTACACACAATATCCCATAATGGTAAAGTGAAAGTAGTAGCACCTTGGGCAGCGATTACAGCGGAGTCTTTCTGGGTAAATATCTAAGATCTTTCCACACCTGGATTGTACAACATTTGCCCATTATTCTTTCCTAAATTCTTCAAGCTCTGTCTGTCAAATTGGTTGTTGATCATTGCTAGACAACCATTTTCAGGTCTTGTCATAGATTTAACTCGGCCACAATGTCTCCTTGGTAAGCAACGCCAGTGTAGATTTGGCCTTGTGTTTTAGGTTATTGTCCTGCTGAAAGGTGAATTAATCTCCCAGTGTCTGTTAGAAAGCAGACTGAACCAGGTTTCCCTTTAGGATTTTGCCTGTGCTTAGCTCCATTAGGTTAATATTTTTTATCCTGAAAAACTCCCCAGTCATTAACGATTACAAGTATACACATAACATGATGCAGCCACCACTGCTGCAGCCACCAAACTATGCTTGAAAATATGAGGAATGGTACTCAGTAATGTGTTGCATTGGATTTGCCCCAAACATAACACTTTGTATTCAGGACAAAAACGTAATTGCTTTGTCACATTTTTTGCAGTATTACTTTAGTGCCTTGTTGCAAACAGGATGAACGTTTTGGAATATTTTTTATTCTGTACAGGATTCCTTTTCACTCTATCAAATAGGTTAATATTGTGGAGTAACTACAATGTTGTTGATCCATCCTCAGGGATATTCAGTGTCTGATTTATTTGTATTTTTACCAATCTACCAATAGGTGCCCGTCTTTGCGAGGTATTGGAAATCCATGCTGGTCTTTGTGGTTGGAATTCACTGCTCGACTGAGAGGTCTTACAGAAAATGGTATGTGTGGGGTACAGAGATGAGGTAGTCATTGAAAAATCATATTGAACACTGCTATTGCGCACAGAGTGAGCCTATGCAACTTTTATGTCTTGTTAAGCTTAAGCAAATCTTTACTCCTGGGCTTATATAGGCTTGACATAGCAAAGGGGTTGAATACTTATTGACTCAAGACAATTCGGCTTTTCATTTATGGGATATTGTGTAGGCAAGCGACAAAAAAAACTCAATTTAGGTAGTTTGAATATGGTTCATTGCTCTCAAGTTGAGACTTTCTACATTGTGCCTGTGTTAGTACAGCAACTAAGTTTACTTTTGAAATAATATATATATATAGTAACAATTATGCATTTTCCACCCTCATGAACACAACTTCAATTAATTGCTTAAAATTAGTCTTAAAAGCTGAAAGCATGAAAATGACCAAAAATCTAAACTGTTGAAATACTTAGTTCCCACCAGACACAACTTTACATAAAAATCTTACAATCAAGTAAAAGTACTGTTCTTACTTTTTTTTGTGAGAAAAAAAAACAAGACAAAATAGCTATCTGGGATCCTTGGGACGTTCCTACGGTTATAGGTTCTGGCACGTCCCTACCGTAAACCTTAAACCCAAGCCATAACCTTTTTATGGCTAGGGGTTAAGGTTTACGGTAGGGACGTCCCAGGGAACCCCGGATAGCACTAGCCATAGGTTATACAGGCTATATATGTCCCGTCTAACCTATAGGTCTACAGGCAAAAAACTGGTTCCTCCAGCAAATAGTTGCAACTGTACACATGGATGGTCTCAACCGGCAAAGTTCATTGCTCATCAACGAATCATGTACAGGACATTTTTATTGGGGGGGACACACGTGTCATTCTCTTATTGCATAGCCTACGAAATGTCACATGTAGGAAACACGTCAGGTTTCAGCCTTGCTACCTTCATGTAGGAGTAGGTCTAGCGTTGTTTCCGCCGTTCAACCACTGGCGCCCAACAGAATGCTACTGACACCTACCGGTAGATCGAGTAACTACAGAGAGAAGGTGGAGGAAAATGCATGCGATAGAGGTGCACTGTAAATCTGCAACACTAGTGATAGTGCTGCATGACAACTCCGCTGTCTGTGGTTGAAAAAGCATGGAAGGAGAGCAGTTTGTCCCTTACTAATTCTATCCAGCTACTAAAATCACAAAAAGAGAGACTACCCCACAGCAAATAAAAAAAGACAAGCCATTATCTATGTACAATACGTTTATTAAAAGCAATGCGCAGCCATATTTAAATACACGTAATTATCTATTACAACAGTTAGGTTAACGCAGCACAGCCATTACAGTATTAACGCAGCACAGCCAATATGTTCAAGACGGGAAATCTATATGGTGATAACAAGGCTACAAGCGACAAAAAAAAGAAGAAAAAAGCCATCGATACTTCAGCAATGACACACCTGACAAGGCTAACTGATGGTGTAACATGGAACGCAGCAGACATGACTTATTTCTTGGGACTTATAAATAAGGACAGGGAAAATTGGAAACAAATCAATACTAAAAAGACATACCATCATCTGTGGAGAGACCACGGACTCAAACAAACCAGTGAACGTAGCGGTGTCGAAGTGAAGAAACTCATTAATTAGCGGCAGAGGAAGCAAAAACAAAAAAACTCCCATCTTCCTCTAGTGACTATAGTTGGTACTGTGATCCACTAGACAACACATTATTTCAACACTGTGCCAGAAAAGGAAATGGACTTGACAAGTCCAGGGTGACATGATACCTCAGAAATACATTCCAATAGAATAGAACTAACATATTGTAAACACTAAAGCAAAAGTACAGACAGTGCTCATTGTGCACTGTGAAAGCAATTTAGGTGGTTCAAACACAGTTCACTGCTCTCCAAAGTTGAGACTTTCTATATTGTGCCGGTGTTAGTAGAGCAACAACGTTCTCTATGGAAATAATATATTGTGGTAATAAGGCATTTCCCACTCTAATGAACACAGCTTCAATTAATTGCTTAAAATTAGTCTCAAATGCTGAAAGCATGATAAATGACAAAAATCTAAAACCACTGTTGAAATAGTTACTCCCACCAGAAACACAACTTCACATAGAAATCTTACAATCAAGGATGAACTAAAGTACTGTTCTTATATTTATCACAAAAAAGGTAGTGGGTGAAGAAAAACAAACAAAAATGTTAAAAAAAAAATCAACACCAATATTTGAAAATAACTTGTTTTTAACTGAAACACCACTTCAGTCTGTGTGTGTTTCAGTGTAGAAGATAGAGGAGAGGGAGAGGGAAAAGTCTTGAGTGAGAGAAACAAAACATTTGAAAAGGCTCTGCCAAAATGCTACATCATTCAACTTCCTCAGTCTTCACATGCATGTCACACCACCGGATAACAGAATGAGTACTAGCTGGACAACAGGAAAATATACAATGCTTATTAAAACCTTTTTAAATGACCTTTTCATTCACAAAATGCACCCTGTCCAGTTCATTGATATCTTAATTTGGCACAAACCATTTTTCTTCTTCAAAAGTTGTTAACAGTCAACGCAAAAACAAAACAAAAACCCCCCCCAAAACAAACATCTTTAAGGCAGTTATCATACATTGCATTCTACCTTTTTTGCTTATTTCTTCATAATCTGTGCATTTTGTACATATCAGCATATTCACATTACATTACCCTGCGGAGTCTCAACAACTGTCTTAAGATCAGTTTTGGCTGCCTGTCGGAAAACACCTTGTTATCAAACACACGTGTCCAAGTCTTGGTATGGGAAGTTAAATCGGTGGCCTTTACTCCAGCTGTTTGCTCCCGTCCGACTTCTGGTCCAGTCGGCTTTTGGTGCTCTTCACCATATAAATAAAATAGGTCAGAGTCTCCTTCTCGTTCACCGGGATATTCCGGAAGTGACGACTGACAGTCTGAAAACAAATAACATTGGAGGACAAAATCATTTAGTTGTCACAGAGAGGAGAACAACGTTCTAGATTTAAAAATCACTAAGTTATCATAGAGGAGAACAACGTTCTAGATTTAAAAATCACTAAAGTTATCATAGAGGAGAACAACGTTCTAGATTTAAAAATCACTAAAGTTATCATAGAGGAGAACAACGTTTTAGATTTAAAAATCACTAAAGTTATCATAGAGGAGAACAACGTTCTAGATTTAAAAATCACTATGTTATCATAGAGGAGAACAACGTTCTAGATTTAAAAATCACTAAAGTTATCATAGAGGAGAACAACGTTCTAGATTTAAAAATCACTAAAGTTATCATAGAGGAGAACAACGTTCTAGATTTAAAAATCACTAAAGTTATCATAGAGGAGAACAACGTTCTAGATTTAAAAATCACTATGTTATCATAGAGGAGAACAACGTTCTAGATTTAAAAATCACTATGTTATCATAGAGGAGAACAACGTTCTAGATTTAAAAATCACTAAAGTTATCATAGAGGAGAACAACGTTCTAGATTTAAAAATCACTATGTTATCAGAGGAGAACAACGTTCTAGATTTAAAAATCACTAAAGTTATCATAGAGGAGAACAACGTTCTAGATTTAAAAATCACTAAGTTATCAGAGGAGAACAACGTTCTAGATTTAAAAATCACTAAGTTATCATAGAGGAGAACAACGTTCTAGATTTAAAAATCACTAAAGTTATCATAGAGGAGAACAACGTTCTAGATTTAAAAATCACTAAGTTATCATAGAGGAGAACAACGTTCTAGATTTAAAAATCACTAAAGTTATCATAGAGGAGAACAACGTTCTAGATTTAAAAATCACTAAAGTTATCATAGAGGAGAACAACGTTCTAGATTTAAAAATCACTAAAGTTATCATAGAGGAGAACAACGTTCTAGATTTAAAAATCACTAAAGTTATCATAGAGGAGAACAACGTTCTAGATTTAAAAATCACTAAAGTTATCATAGAGGAGAACAACGTTCTAGATTTAAAAATCACTAAAGTTATCATAGAAGAGAACAACGTTCTAGATTTAAATCATTAATTTATCACAGAGGAGAAAAAGGTTCTATATTTCAGAGAGAACATCAGAGAGAAAGAGGTCAGAGGTCACTGTAATCCCTCTATTGATTGAGCATCCAGTTTATTTCTGCCCACTTTAATAAAAATAAAATTTAAAAAATCTGGCAAAGATTAGTGGTATTGAATATAGAATATTATATTTAAAAGCAGGAGGCAAGACCAACAAAGACCAAGTGAGATCACCAGTCTGGTTAACCACAAAGTGACAAAAACATTGAGTCCCCCCCATACTGTCAAGGATTAGAACCCCATGTATAAAGAGATGTGTTTCTAGGAGACATTCAATCCCCTTCTAAACCCAAAACACAAGAGATCATTTTGAATTTAAAATAACAAGTGCGAGGGGAAATAAACATCCTCTGTGTAGTTTCACCCAGCTCCATTCAGGCTGACAGTTCCACTCAATGTGGGCGGCACATGGAGAGCTGTAATTGGTTGGACCTGTTGGCGTGCATTTTATTAATGATGTGACAGGCTCATTAATGGAGGTCTGGGCCTCTCTACAGCCTGGGGAAACATTCAACTTACAGGGCAGTTTCATTTATTTCAGCCAGCTCCCGCAACGACCCCCCCCCCCCTGCATCACCGGGTCGGGCTGGAAACATCATAGAGGAGTATTTGTAAGGACAGGAGTCGAGCCAGCTGCAAGATTACATGTCGATTTCACAAATTCTCCTAACAATCCATCTATGTCCAATTAGTTTGTAATTGGTCTCCCACACCACATACATCATGGTAAATAATAATGATATTTATATTATGGGCCACGGTTCCATTGGATGGGCTGGGCACACCTACTGAGGGTGAGGGTACCCCTTTACAGGAAAATCACTAAGAATAATTATCCTAGCGAAACCCCAAGACAGAAGTTAGAAGGACTTAACTCTGTTAGGGCTGAGACAGCTTACCGAGTTCTTTGGATGGGACACTAGCTATATATATATATATTACAGTGCTACATTGTTGTACGCAAAAAAACGAACGCAAGATGTTGAAATCTGTGACGTAACATTTTTAAAGTCCATCTACTGTCAATGTGGCAATAAACATTGCACTGTAATGTCCTATGGATATATTAACACCAAGCAGTCCAAGCCCAAATTAGGTTGGAATAAGCTTATTTGGACATGGAATGGGAGTGACACGAGTAGTTTCAACACCCGTGGGTTTAACTGACGCTTATCCAATTAGGTGTTCCATTCTACCAGCCAGCAACTCTTTGGCCAGCACGGAGCAGCTGTTAAACTGAACTGGTTTGGCAAGTTGCAGTTTGTTTTAGCCTGCTGGGAGACTTGGTAGGTAGTAGTCCAGTATTACAAAGTACATCTAGATTGCAAAATATCAATACACCATATAGGACAATACATGAATACATTCATCAAAGTTTTAAAAAATAAATAAGAAAAAAGTGCCTGATGCTTGTCTTTAGCTGGAAAATGTTGTTAGATACCCCACTGTTGGGTACACCGTTACCCGTCGATAACATCTTACATACACAGGACTGCTGTAGGCTTACTAGTTGACCTTGATGTAACACAGGCACTTGTATTTCTTACTAAGCACTAATTTCACTAACAGTCGTTTATTTTGAGAAAACTTTTATTTGACTGCGACACGTGGTTGTCTTTAGCTACCTACCTTACTTGAATGCACTGACTAAGTCTTTCTGAATCAGAGAGTGAACTTAACTCCATTTTAAATGTAGGCCTACCTCAGCCAGTTGGGCCTTGTTTAAGCCAGGTCTGGTCTGCAGCTTGTAGTGTCTCTTGTAGCGTCTCAGCGTGTTCACCTGAAGCTGGAACATGTCCACCTAGCATCACAGAAACAGACCGTGAGGAAAGACCGGTGTGTTATTCATAAAGGATTTCATATCTTTAAGCACCTTTTACTGTTCTCTATCAATTACATTTCACACAAAAAAAAAAACGCTTAAAGAGATTTCAACGCAGTTAGGAATTTTCATCAATAGCCATCTTATGTTGTCTTTCATATCTATTCAACTTGCTGGTATTTTTCTTCAACAAGGATGTTTCCTATTGAGAAGCAATGTTGTGTTTTAGAGTAAGACGGTTAAAGGGAAGACAAGGGGTCTGTTACCTCTGGAACTTCCACGTCATGGTCCGGAGACTCCCCTCCGTCGTCGCTCGTCTTCCTCTTCCTCTTGTTACGAACACTCTGGATAAAGTTTTTGTGGAAGTCGCATATGTAGAGATGTCGAACCTAAAATAAAACAGATATACAGTACCAGTCAAAAGTTTGGAGACATTCCAGGGTATTTCTTTATATATATATATAAATATATATCCACATTGTAGAATAATAGTGAAGACATCACAACTATGAAATATCACATATGGAATCATGTAGTAACCAAAAAATGTATTAAACTAATCAAAATATACTTTATATTTGAGATTCTTCAAAGTAGCCACCCTTTGCCTTGATGACAGCTTTGCACACTCTTGGCATTCTCTCAGCCAGCTTCAATTAACAGGTGTGCCTTGTAAAAAGTTAATTTGTGGAATTTCTTTCCTTCTTAATGCGTTTGAGCCAATCAGATGTGTTTTGACATAGGGGTGGTATACAGAAGATAGCCCTATTTGGTAAAAGACCAAGTCCATATTAATGCAAGAACAGCTCAATTAATCAAAGAGAAACGACCGTCCACACTTAACCAGCATGGCTACCACAGCATTCTGCAGCGATACGCCATCCCATCTAGTTTACGCTTAGAAAGACTGTCATTTGTTTTTCAACAGGACACTGACTCAAGGGCTATTTGACCAAGAAGGAGAGAGATGGAGTGCTGCATCAGATGACCTGGCCTCCACAATCACCCGACCTCAACCCAATTGAGATGGTTTGGGATGAGTTGGACAGCAGAGTGAAGAAAAAGCATCCAACAAGTGCTCAGCATATGTGGGAACTCCTTCAAGACTGTAGGAAAAGCATTCCAAGTGACTACCTCATGAAGCTGGTTGAGAGAATGCAAAGCTGTCATCAAGGCAAAGGGTGGCTACTTTGAAGAATCTCAAATATATATATATTTTTTGTTTAACACTTTTTTGGTTACTACATGATTCCATATGTGTTATTTCACAGTTTTGATGTAGAAAATAGTAAAAAGAAATTAAAACCTTTGGATGAGTACATGCATGTGTCCAATCTTTGACTGGTATTGTATAATTATGATGATGCACAAGTGGAAAAGCAATCAAAATTTCACCAGATAATTCTCCTTTTGGGTGTGACAGATGTGACACTATTTCAATGTATTTATTTAATCTTTATTTAACTAGGCTGTTGTAGGCAGTTAAGAACACATTCTTATTTACAATGACGGCCTACCGGGGAACAGTGGGTTAACTGCTTTGTTCAGGGGCTGAACGACAGATTCAGCTTCAGGGATCTGTTCTAGCCAAAAGTTCTAACCACTAGACTACCTGCCATCCCTACACTCTAACCACTAGGCAACCTGCCGCCTCTACACTCTAACGACTAGGCTACCTGCCATCCCTACACTCTAACCACTAGGCTACCTGCCATCCCTACACTCTAACCACTAGGCTACCTGCCATCCCTACACTCTAACCACTAGGCAACCTGCCGCCCCTACACTCTAACCACTAGGCTACCTGCCATCCCTACACTCTAACCACTAGGCTACCTGCCATCAATCTACACTCTAACCACTAGGCTACCTGCCGCCCCTACACTCTAACCACTAGGCTACCTGAGTTAGGCCAGTAACAGAAAGGTTGCTAGATCAAATCCCCAAGCTGACAAGGTAAACATCTATTGTTCTGCCCCTGAACAAGGCCGTCATTGTAAATAACAAATTGTTCTTAACTGACTTGCCTAGTTAAATAAAAAATAAAGGAGCAGGTTTTCCTATACTGCATAAAATCAACTAAGAGAAATGGCCATGGATCACCACTTTAATTTTACCTTTATTTAACCATTCGTTTGGTCAGTTAAGAACACATTCTTATTTTCAATGACGGCCTGGGAACAGTGGGTTAACTGCCTGTTCAGGGGCAGAACGACAGATTTGTACCTTGTCAGCTCGGGGGTTTGAACTTGCAACCTTCCGGTTACTAGTCCAACGCTCTAACCACTAGGCTACGCTGCCGCCCCACTTGGGTACCTTTCATCTTATATTAGTTGTTAGGGAGCAAGAATCCACACCCCCGACCAGAACACAGCAACTGTGTAGTTTTCCAGATAGCAAAGCCGCAATTTTACATTTCACGTTCAATTGGGGCGGTGGTTGCGAAACGCCTTATAGCATTGAGTGCTGGAAGACAAGAGTTCGAGCTGCCTGTGGCGGATACATTGTATACATTTCACAGCTGGATTTTACAGACAACTAACTATACACCTGGGAGTTTATTTTCTTCTCCTTCTTCATCAAACTTGCTTGTAGCCAAATAGAACTGCCTCGTAACTTTTGTGTCCCCCCCAGGACAACCTATAGCTTCCTTAGTAACAGCCATTTTAGGGAGTGGAGGCGTGGAAAAGACTGTCTACGCAGGGTGAAACTGCCAGCCAAGGCTCGGATTGGAGGTGGGGGGAGAAACCCTTTCTTGTTTGCTGTCCCACTGGCTGCTACTCCAAATGAAACCATAAGCAGTCAGAGAGAAGTCCACCATTTTCCGTGATACATAATTATGGCGCAGAACAAACCTTATAATAAAAGAGTGCGGTTGAATTTGACAAGCTTGCTCGATTAGCAAGTGCTTGGTTTGCTTAGCCAGTTGGTAGAAGGGGATGTCTATGGGGACGAACTACATAGTCTCAAATGGTTGAGACAACTAACGTTAGTCAGCAATAAAACACTTACGCTTTTGTCGATGTCCAGTTTTAGTTTTTTCTGCGATATGCTTTTTTGGATCCGTTTGCTGAAGGAGGCGTTTCCAGCTGATCGTCCGCAGCGCTCACCGTCCTCAATCAAACAACAAGTCTGACCGTAAAACGGCGGCGCTGGGGGGCCGTCGTGGCTGTCTTCTTCAGTGCTGAACCCGTTCATGATTGTTGGGTTTGGGGATGTTTTTTTGTTGTAAAAAACCCACTGAGAACGTTATTTTCTCCTCCCAAAATGCCCCCCTCCCTTTTAAAAATACAGACAAGCGTGAACTAGAAAGCTGTTTTTCTCAAATTAAACAAAATGGGGAAAAACATTTAAAATGACACTTTAAACGAGATTCCTGATCAAACTAGAAACTGTATATAGATTAAGATTAAAATAATCCATACCACAATACAGGCTATAATGCCAAGACAGGACCACAAGGTGGCTTGCTATCAAAGCTAGCTGTGCTAGCGAACAAATTCCTGAGCCGACAAAAACGGTGATGTCGATTTTGTACAACGTGCAACCTTTACTTTTCGGTCATTCGTACATGCGGCTCCAACCGGTTAACACATATCAAACTAAATCGGAACACAAAAGTCGTTTTTAACTGATTAAACAACTTTGAAGTAATCACATATTTCAGACTTCACCTTAATAATAGTCGCGGTATTCTTTCAGAAGAGCCTTGTACAATGAACATGCCTTGTTCCTGCAGCGGAAGTTCTTCCTGGATCACTATTGGTTATTTTCTAATAGAGGCGGAATTAACATGTTTAGATTGCTCTTCGGTTGGTTAAAAAACAACGTCAATCATTCAGATGTTACTTCCTGGATCAGGACGCGTATTTGTTTAGTATGAAAAGACGAGTCTGACACCTCCGTGTTCATGAGTAATCTTCATATTGAAAAACAGACATACGGGATTTTAGTGTGCACCTACTGATAAATCGTGTACTCTGCTAGTCTGATAACACTGTTGACACAAGCCTCCTTTCGAATATGATTTCATAACGCATTCGTTTGGACATTTCCAACGCAGAAGTCATTTTGTTACAGCTGATGACTGGAACATTTTTTTAAAAATCACTTGCTCAGCCAGTCCTGGTCACCCAAAATAATCTTACGGCATTAGAACCACTGGTTCCTATGATTCTAACGATGCTTTCAGCTTTGGGATTCTTTTGGGAAGCGGGCCCGGGATAGTTCCTTATTTATAAATACTAGCTTCTGAAATGTATAAAAATAGATTAATAAGACAAAATGGGTAAAAAGAAAAAGTGACTAACACTCAAATCCAATAGTGCTGCAAATAAAATGGTTTGAGATCACAAATATGTCTGGAACAAGGCGAAAGATGCATTCAATGCTTAAACATTGTGAATCTTTAAAGGAGACAAACGTCAACCTCACTATTTAATGGTCAGCACCCAATCTGTGAGGGTAAACTCGTCATATCACGCCATCTCCTGGTGTCTTTATGAACATAGCACGAGCTGGTTGCCATGTCAGAAGAAGAAAAAAAGTTACACAGCACAAACAACTTTCTAATGCATATTAATAAATATTCTTTATTTTGTCAATTTTACACATTGCACCCTTAACATCACATCCAACCCCTGTTATAAATGGATGTTTTACTGTAAAATCTATTCAGATTATATAATTTCTGTACACATTTATTGGTACAACTTTTCCCACTAAAATGAAGCATTACAGAGGAAGAGACGAGAAAAAAAAAAATGGAAAATGCAAAAACAAAAAAATAAGACTACTAACAATCTAAACCCTAATGTCACAGCTTGCAAGCTTAATTATCAGATCCACTGTGCTCTAAACCAACAGCCCTACAAAATGAGACCAGAAAAGAAACCGGGTTTGGTCAGGGTGGGACGGACGACAACAAGGACGTGTGTGACAAGATGAACAGGTAGAGGTGACAGAAGATGAACAAAGGTGGGCAAATAGGAACCACATGTACTTCAACCAAAGAGGGGATGGGGGCTCATTTAACAAAGGGAGGGTGGGGGGGGGAGCTCATTGAACAAGACACTAAAATGTACTACTGAATTCTTTCTCCTTTAAAAGGCGGTGTGAGCAGAGGGGTGGTAATCACCATGTGTGTTGTCCCAGTAACAAGATAACATGACAGTAGAGTAGTGCAACAGGAGCTAATTCATTAATTGACGCTGGTGGTGGCAGCAGCAAACCAATCTGCACCTCCGTGGCAGTACTTGGTGAATTTATCTTTCAGGCGCTGTCGGTACTGGTCACGGTTGTTGTAGAAGGACTTGTTGTTGTCCACAAACGACTGGATCTCATCCTGCGTGAGGCAGTTCTCTTCATCGGAAGTCACTTCAGAGTCATCCTGTTTTTAGTACAAAAAACCCCCAAAAAAGCATAGATTAAATGGACCTTTCAAAACACACAAACACACTGAATAAACGCTTCACATCCTACCAACTCACACGGAATTCAAAACTAGTACAAATAATGATGTCAACACTGAAGTGACCATCCCAACTTTAAAAAAAAAAAAAAAAAAAATGTCACTGACCAGCAGTTCCATGAGACTCTTAGCACTGGTACCCTCCAGATAATGGCTGATGTTCTTTCGATGTTCTGCACGTGGTAACTGCGGTGGGATACTAGAAAAGATGTCGAGGCACAACTGGGCACACGTCTCTTTGGTTCTGCACACGGGTGACGTTGCAGCGGTGTTTTGCCCTTTCCTGTTCTCTTCCATAACACAAACCTCTGCATTTGGACCCTGGTTGAGAAAGACCAAAAGTTTATTTTTAATAGTTTTACCTGAGAAGCAATGAATGACCAGATCACATCTCTGGGCTAACATATCCATCAGGAAAATCTGGCTAGGGGAAAGGTCAATTTCAATTATAAGCTATATGAATGGGAAAACACTAAAACAATGTTTTTTTTTTTTTTTAAAAAGCAGGAATTCCTGCTAAATCCCATCCTCTAATGACATTCTAATCTAACCTGATGGTAAGATAACAAGCCATTGTTCTTTCTTCTCTTATTCTTCTTCTTGCCCTTGGTGTTCTCTTCAGAGCTGGCCCAGCACTCCACACAGCTGTCCATACAGTCCTCCTCCTTGTCTTCAGCACATTGATGACCACACAAGTAGTCTCCTTCAGATGACAAGACGACAAGGATATGACAAGCATTCGATGCACGTATGGCAAATTCTGAGCATTCAACACAATGACAAACAGCAACACTACTAGGGATGGAACAAATAGGGGGGTCATAAGGTTTACAGCATTTTTGGGGGAGGGGTTCATAAGGTATACAGCATTTTTTGAGGGGGGCTGTTAAAACCATAAGAAATAATCTTAAAATTCCATGTGAATAGCGAAGAAAAGCTGTATCTCGCAATTTTTTGTCATGCAATACCTGATACCTTCAGTAAAGCAGAGGCTTATCAATGAATAGGTTAGGATCATCTACAGGCAACAGACCGAAGACTGAACACACACACGCATCATTAGCAAAGAGAAAGAGCAGGTGAGCAGCGCATACGACTTCGGAATCCGTGTCTAGTCTTACAGGCCTCGCAAATTCACGAAAGTAGCTTAAAGTCCACCTCTTACTCGGGTTCCCCAGGCCTTAACAGCCTATCGTCTAGTTAGGCCATAACACGGAAAATGTTTTGTAATAACTGCACTGTGTGGGAAAAAACTTGTTTAGTAAAAAAAAAAAAAAAGTTTTTCGGGATAGTTTTTTAAATGTTACGAATCCCCATTTTGTTCTAGCTTTGACACAACTAGCCACTATACGGACCATTAACTGAAGATTGACCAACCTGCTTCGTGGTGGTTGCAGATACCCTCAGCGCAGGCGACGTCACATCCTTCCTGTGAGCCAGGCTCGCTGCCTTCCATGCTAGACGAGTAACCACAGTCACTCCCATTACTGTGAGGCGAAAGACCTAAAGAAATGACCAGACAATTAAATATATATACACTCAATGAGGCTGGTCTAGCAGGTAATGCCCCCCTACATATATACAAAAGTATGCAGACACCCCTTCAGTGGATTCAGCCATCTCAGCCACACCCGTTGCCGACAGGTGTATAAAATCAAGCACACGGCTATGCAATCTCCATAGACAAACGTTTGTCAGAATGGCCTGTACTGAAGAGCTCAGTGACTTTCAACGTGGCACCGTCATAGGATGTCACCTTTCCAACATGTCGGTTCGTCAAATTTCTGCCCGGCTAGAGCTGCCTCAACTGTAAGTGCTGTTATTATGAAGTGGTAACGTCTAGGAGCAACAACGGCTCAGCCACGAAGTGGTACGCCACACAATCTCACAGAAAGGGACCGCCGAGCACTGAAGAGCTTAAAATGGTCTGTCCTTGGTTGCAACTGGATGCCAGCAGAACATGTCCGAATGCATAGTGGCAACTGTAAAGTTTGGTGGACAAGGAATAATGTCTTAGGCTGTTTTTCCATGGATCGGGCTAGGCCCCTTAGTTCCAGTGGAGGGAAATCTTAACGCTACAGCATACAATGACAGACGATTCTGTGCTTCCGACTTTGTGGCAACAGTTTGTGTTATGGCACTGTTTCAGCATGACAATGCACCTGTGCACAAAGCGAGGTCCATAGAGAAATGGTTTGTTGAGATCAGTGTTGAATAAATTGACTGGCCTTCAGAGCCCTGACCTCAAACACCTTTTGGGATGAATTGGAACGCCGACTGCGAGTCAAGCCTAATCTACCAACATCAGAGCCCGATCTCACTAATGCTCATGGCTAAATGAAAGCAGGTCCCTCCAGCAATGTTCCAACATCTAGTGGAAAGCCTTCCCAGAAGAGTGGAGGCTGTTCTAGCAGGAAAGGGGGGGACCAACTCCATATTAATGCCAAAGATTTTGGAATGAGATGTTCAACCAGCAGGTGTCCACATACTTTTGTTCATGGTGTGCATGCACACACACAGGTAAGGCAATGTCTGGAATGACGAATCATCCTGTCCAGATATAGTTGCACTCGTAGGTGTCAAATGGCAGGAAAAACACAATATAAACTACACATTGGTTAAAACAGAAGTGTGATTTGGTGCATAATAATGTCATTCTAATAAAGATGCAGGAACAGCAGAATAAGCAAAAAGATCCAGGGAAAAGGACGGACAGATGACAAACCCGTCAACATTTACAAGTCCATCCATCCTGCTGAATTCACTCCTCTGGGGCAGAAAAGGGCAACATTCTGGTGTTCTCTGACAGACATGGTAAATCAACTACCCCTAAAATGGTTCCTCATTGCACTTAAAAATTTAAAAAGAAAATGGTGGCCTATATTCAAATCTAGAAGCATCTTATTGGAAGACAGAGACAGCCCCAAAAGCATAGGAAAAAAAATATTCTGTCAAACCGTAAGACTTAATAGCATTTTGTTGTTGTTGTTAAGGCTACTTATTTTGTTTAGGCTACTTTATTGTAGCCTCCTATATTTAGGATGTGTACAGTTCAAAATGCACATCATAATATGCTCAGGCTATTTGTTTTTAGCCTAAGCCAATGTTCTTACATTGTTTTTATTCAAATTGGGTCATAAAGAACGTTATAAATAATCATTTGTTGTATCTGATTGTATGTTTTGGATTTGCAGTTCCAAAACAGGCCTATTTGTCTTATGGGCGAGCGGTTTGCTGATGTCAATGTTGTGAACAGAGTGCCCTAAGGTGGTGGTGGGGTTATGGTATGGGCAGGCATAAGCTACGGACAACGAACACAATGACATTTTATCTATGGCAATTTGAATGCACAGAGATACCGTGACGAGATCCCAGAGGCCCATTATCCTGCCATCCATCCACCGCCATCACCTCAGGTTTCAGTGTGATCTTTGCCGTTTTGTTTAAGGTATCTGTGATGAACAGATGAATCTGTATTCTCAGTCATGTGACATCCATAAAATGGGGACTGATGAATTTATTTCAATTGACTGATTTCCTTATATGAAACCAACTCAGTAAAAAAAAAAAATATATATATATATTTTTTTTTTCATTTTACCTTTATTTAACCAGGCAAGTCAGTTAAGAACAAATTCTTATTTTCAATGACGGCCTAGGAACAGTGGGTTAACTGCCTGTTCAGGGGCAGAACGACAGATTTGTACCTTGTCAGCTCGGGGGGTTGAACTCGCAACCTTCCGGTTACTAGTCACACGCTCTAACCACTAGGCTACCCTGCCGCCCCAATCTTATATATACATCTTTGAAATTGTTGCATTTATATATTTTTGTTCAGTGTAAATGCACAATTTGTAAGCTATTTAAAATAAAGTTGTTAGTAAGATAACTTCTAACTCATATTTCATTTATTTTTTGTTCACACTCATTGAAGTGCAGCTATAGGAACTTATATGCCCTACTGTTCATTGTGCAATTCAAGCACATTAATAAACGCTTTGTAAATAACATAATTCATTTATAAGTAATGTTTAGCCTACTGAAACTTTTATTGACAGTAGCCTACGTGTAGGTCTATAGCCTATTATGGTCTGTTTTGGTTTGATTTTAGTGGAATGAGGCAGTAACGTTCCAGGTTTGTTTCAACTTCCTATTCCATCAGTCGCTTGTTTGTTCTCTCTCTCTCTCATTTGTTACTATGTTTTTATTTAATGCTAAAAAAATCACAAAACAACTTTAAGATTACTCCATTAAGCCTATAGTCATTCAAATGGTTGATCGTGAAAGACTAGGCTATTAATTTTGAATAGCTTACAAATTGTGCATTTACACTGAAATAAAATATATATATATAAAAAAAAAAAAGAAGCAACAATTTCAATGATTTTTAGATGTTAAAACGATAAGCCAGACAACGGAGTGTTGACAATATACACCATCACAGTCAGTGTAGGTACACATCCCAAGCCCACTGCTACTCTGCCTCCTGTCTGAATAAAGGGAAAATCATGAAATACATACACTGAACCACAGAGTTCAGCCTGTCGATTCATCAACGGGGACTGAAGATGACAATTAGCTGTCTAGCTATGATTTAAATACATCACATTTGCTCTTGAGATTCACATTTCAATTGTAAAATGGTCCCTTAACTCAAATAAATACATTTCAGAAAGGATGGCTGTCATTGGTAAGATTGATCTTACCCAGGGTCAGGTGTCTGGTCTTGAGTGATGGTTGGATGGTGGTGACAGCATTACCTTTCTTGACTTTAGGAGAGCCCAGGATGGGCACGGTGCTGTCTGGGCAGCTGCAGGAAGTAGTGTTCTCGTTGCTGGTGACGACCACCTCCACACAGCTGACATGCCCCTCCCCCTCCTCTCGGCTTCCACAGGCCTTGCAGCCACCGTTCTCCACAGACTCTAATGAACCCTGCATGGAGGGGGATAACAGAGAATGACAGGACACTAGAGTAACATCCCTAAATGGCCAGACCATAGAAAAGGGAGGACAGTATTATGGGCAATGAGAGTTAAGGAATTTAAAAACGCCGAACATTTGATAGCTATATTTGCCATTTAAACCATTTAAAACCTACTGACGGCATTTGGAAAGTCTGAAATGTGACAAAGCACAACGTGTGAACAACAACAACGTCACAAACAGAATGCATTATTAATCCGTACAGTAACATGGTTAGCCTGGATTAGAGGTCGACCTCTAGCCTGGATGAGGTTAACCAGATAATGTGGAACAAGCATGCTGATGACATGTGAGGTCAGTTTCCTATAACAGACTCACTGGTATTTCCCCTGTAGTCATGCTGCCTCAGTGCTCGTGTGTGTGTGTATGTGTGTGGGGAAAACGAAGCGTTACCTCAGCCAGGTTCTTGACCTCGGCCTCCTGCTCAGACATGTCGAAGCCACACTTGTTTTTGCGTCTGTTCTTCTTCTTCTGTCTCTTCTTCTCCTGCTTCAGCTCTTTGGCCCTCTCCTCCTCCGACAGCTCCTCACACAGCTGCTCCAGACGACTGATGCCCTGTACCTTCTCCACCGCCGTCTGAGGGGAAAACGGGTGTTACCACGTCGTTATTATAAAGAGAGGAGTCCTGGCTAAATAAAATGATATAAATAATTTTAAAAAATGTATGTCAAATGAATCAATACATACACTGATTTGCCACAACACTGTAAACATAGACAGTGTGTCGGATGGGAAAGCACTCGCCATACATCACTTCCATCAACAAAATATGTCTTTGTCACATAAGCTTGTTATTGGTAGCCTGATGCTGGCAGGCATCGTGCAAACACAAACCTCAAAGCTTTTGCGTAAAGCGTCGATGCCGAGGCAGAAGAGCATCTGCCAGGTCTGCTCCTCTGCCCTCAGTTTCTGCCAGATTCTGTGCAGTCGCTCGTACAGGTGGATGCCCAGGCAGGTGAGCACCTCTTCTTGTGCAATGTCAATGGTCTTGGCGTGTCGTTCTCTGCGTCTATAAACGAGAGAGAAGGGCAGGAGTAGTGTTAGAATTTGCATGTTAATTCTATAATGACATTCTAGAATGTCATATAATTCTAGAACATTTAACTAGCAAACAGAAAAGGTAGTGAAGAACTACAAGTAAGTACATCAGAAGGTCACCAGGAGAGTGAATCATACTTCACTACTATAGTGCTGGTCAAATATACTGGCACTTTCCTTATTTTACAAGAAATGGAGAAATTAACATGAAAAAAATAATAAGTTTGTGCTCCACACCATGTTATTGGATTTTCAACATTGCAGAAGCAAATTTATTTGTGTAAACTTTATTTTCTAAATACACAATTGTAAACTTAAGATTTCGCATGGACAAAATTGGCACCCTTGAAATTATTCCAAAATGCAAATAAAAACCTCGGTTTCCCACCAGAGACGAGTTTCCATAAAATTCACCTGTTGCAGAAAAAAGGCTGTGCGTGATGACATAGTGCACATAAAATTCCATCTCATCTCATTTTCTACTCTAGTTATGGTTGTCACAAAAACTGTTGAGTTATATAGCGATTGTGCCCACTCCGGTCTTGGCACGTACTCTCTAGCCAACAGCTGGCAGATACATTGTGGGTATAGTCTACACGATGAGACTATCATAGACAAAAGAGTATTTGTTAAACAGCAGCCAAGCATCGATCATCATGTCACCAGAATAAAGACCCTGGATATTTATTGCAAAGGAACATCAAGTCCATCACCGTGCACATTCACCACCCTGTGAAGTTCATCACTTATTTCATCTGTATCCTAATAAACTGGATTTGAATGTGATTCAGATCTGGACAGTCTAGCAACTCTTCTTTGAACCATTCCTGGGTGCTTTTTTGATGTGTGTTTGGGGCCTTCAACGGAGACCCAGTTTTTGGGACACTGTTAAACATTGGACTCCAAAACCCCTGATAGTCTGCTGATGTCATGCGCAATATTGCAGTTAGCCATGACAGCCTTTATAATAGAACGCCCGTTACCATGACAGCCTTTATAATAGAACGCCCGTTACCATGACAGCCTTTATAATAGAACACCCGTTACCATGACAGCCTTTACAAACACCTAAATATTGCACTTGGGATTATTATTATTATATATATATTTTTTAAAGTAGAACAAGAATGAAACAGACATTCTATTTTCGCTCTATTATAGTGGCCACTATAGTAGACATCAATCAAGTGCACAAGTCTACATGTGTGCAAAAATAACATTCACCGAGTAAATATATATATTTTTTTATATATATATATTTTAAAAAAGTATAATACTTTCAAGTTCAACACAACAACACAATATTTTTTGGGCTACACTGCATATTATACACTTTCTGCCTGGGGACATCCTGTTCTACAATGTGCCAGCAGAGCATGATACCCTTTGTAGGCAATCATTTATTTTTTCTTTTGCATAAATCCCTGCTAGGGGGAAATGCAGGTTTTAACTAATTAAAACAAAATAATATGATCAGTCTGTAAAATAGTGGTTAATGTGAACCTAACAAACAGATAAAAAGTATAAAGAAAGCATGCCATTGTTATTTGTTGCCTAGACTTTACTGCAAATGAACCTCAAGTCAAATGAACCTCAAACGACACCAATATTGCAGTTAGCCATGACAGCCTTTATAATAGAACGCCCGTTACCATGACAGCCTTTATAATAGAACGCCAGTTACCATGACAGCCTTTATAATAGAACGCCCGTTACCATGACAGCCTTTATAATAGAACGCCCGTTACCATGACATACTTTATAATAGAACGCCCGTTACCATGACTTACTTTATAATAGAACGCCCGTTACCATGACAGCCTTTACAAACACCTAAATATTGCACTTGGGATTATTATTATATATATATTTTTAAAAGTAGAACAAGAATGAAACAGACAATCTATTTTTGCTCTATTATAGTGGCCACTATAGTAGACATCGATCAAGTGCACAAGTCTACATGTGTGCAAAAATAACATTCACCGAGTAAAAATGTTAGTTTTTTATTATAAAATTAAAAAAAAAAGTATAATACTTTCAAGTTCAACACAACAAAACAATATTTTTTGGGATACACTGCACATGATACACTTTCTGCCTGGGGACATCCTGTTCTACAATGTGCCAGCAGAGCATGATACCCTTTGTAGGCAATAATTGATCTGTTTCAGGCAGAGAGTACACCTGGCATACCCCTTTTTATCCACTGTATTGAAGAAGTGAGAAATAGGGAAAGAGTGTGTTGTTCCATTCACCTCTATAGTGGCTTCCAGCTTAAACCAGGCCCGGCTCCACCTGATCCCTGAATCCACTTGTTTAACAAGCAACGCCTCATTTTCACCTAATGCTGTCAGTGTGAAAATTAACCACATACTGTCGAGGTAAACCACTAGTTAACAGATAGTGGTTAGTTCGTTAGCTAGTTCGTTAGCTAGTCAACTAATATCACAGTTTGCCAGGGTCCCGTAAGCAACTAACGTGTTATAAATTTAAGGAACTGCCAGATTTTTTCCCCCCCATTTTGTGGCCAAAGTCAAATACTTTGTAGCACACACAAGTGTCAAACACTTCCGATATAACAAACTTCACGTCAGGATATGCAACCGAAAGGAACCATTAATTTATGCGTTTTATATTAAAACAGAGAGACTAAAATGTTGGCAATAAACATTCCAGAACAACTACGTCTGAATTATTATCCTGACACTTTCACAACTACTAGTTGAATAAGACATGGGTGAGATGACGAATTTTGGCAAAGAGATTTATTCATAGACTAATAAAAATCAGAAGCGGGTTTAGGTATGGGCGACGTGGCCAGCCGACCTAGGGCTTTCTGCTACTAAGATTGCCCAGGGCGGGACCGTGCGCGGCGCTAAGGGGGGAAATCGCCAGAGCGCCATAAAAGCTAGAACCGCCACATACATTTCAAACAAATAGCCAAACCGAAAAATGCTTTCTGCTATTAAGATCAGTGAAATGTAGGCTAAACTGACAACAGCGTGAATCTCATATAGCAAGTCACAGCAAAATTCTGGCAAGGGGTGATTTTCGGCACAACAGCGGCAAGGAGTCGTATACCAGTTAACACTAAAGCGAATTGGTTAGGTCACTAACGTTAGCTCATCTGATGTTGTAACGTTAGCTAGCTAACGGCAAGATGCCTTTCCAGAGCGCTAGCTGATGTTGTAACGCGCATCACTCATCCGCTTACAGCCAGTAGTGATCCAAACGCGCATCACTCATCCGTTTACAGCCAGTAGTGATCCAAACGCGCATCACTCATCCGTTTACAGCCAGTAGTGATCCAAACGTTTCTCATCGGTTCTACACGAATCGCATAGGTCACCTATTTTGGATTCAAAAAGGCGAATTTCGCCGAAAGGTGACTAGTTTCTCCATGCCTGTGGAGTGGCTGAATCCCATCCAAACCTACGGCAAGTGCTGACAACAGCAGTTGGTGGAGAGCACCCCTCAAACACTGAAGAAATAGAGCAGTTAAAGGCTGTGCAATCAAGTACCAGCTGTGGGGCCAATCATTAGGTCCAGTATTTCTATATATATATTTTTTAATATGTGGGAGACCAAAAGTTCTTTCTTTCAATATCAACAATTTTTTTGAAGAAATAAGGAATTATTTAAGTTTAGAAGATTACCATTTATTTGTCCAGGACTGAAGGTTACTACATGTGTATAGAACAAAGGAAAAAGCAGCAGTCTACTTACTCGTAACCTCCGGAGAACTCCGGCTCAGCCCGGCCCAGTAGATGTGCCATAAAGTCAGTCTCACAGCAGACGTGGACGTGGTGCTCTTGGGGACAGCAGCGGAGTCCCTCGTACAAGGCAGCGCAGTAGCCCTTCTCTTTAGTGCAGTCTAGCTCCCCTATAAGGATGTTGTATGCTCTCAGTACCTTGTTCTTGCAGTCAGTACAGAACCTGAAAGGAAGAGAAGATTAAAACACTAGTACAATTTCCTACACAGTCTAATGCGAAAATAAAGCCCATTGGATGTAAACATGGCCTATATTACTTAAAACCATTACCGTGACTTACCTGTGCTTGCGCAAGTATGTTTCCAGGGTCTCCAGGAGGCAGGTGCTGTCGATCAGGACGACTTCGTCCCTGCACTCCTGAGACATGAGCTCCCACACATCCATCCAGCTTCCCCTGTCAGCAGCAAATCCCCATCGTTAACATCATGCACGACTCCTCAATCAGCGTATTATTTCAATAAATAAACCTATCAAGTCAGCTTCACAATAGAGGTGACGAAAAGGACAAGAATGCCACCTTAACATCGGCGAGTATTCACTGGATATATCCGGATTAAAATGCTCTTTAACTCAGAAGTATTTTACTGTCAAAAACATAGTGCTTCACAGATGTACATGTGCACAACATAATGCATGACATGATCCAGACAATGAAGTAAACTACTTCAGCCTGGCGCTAACTAACTAGCGTCCAGAAATGCTACGAAGAAATGCTCTGAATGAACGAGCTGGTGTTTGCTTTGCTGCCTACCTGCTGGGGGCCTGAAGTGGTCCAGAGTGAAAAACAACGCTACATCTGCTGTCTGTCTTGGCTCCTCCATCTTTGTCTTTCTCTAAACCTAGCCTTGTGTCTACGCTCCCTTCTCCTCTAAAGATTCAGAGATTCTCTCAAAGACACTACAATATTGCACATCACAAATGACTTCCTGCCGTTTCAAAAGCCTAGTTTGGCCCTGGTATGACAAATGTGGACATTCAAGCCTTCATGTAATGTACAAGGTCTGAGAGAACAGGCTTTACAACTTGTTTTTTTAAAAAATGGTATCATACATGACATCAAGTTCAATTACAAGCAGTTTAATAGATGATACATAGCAGCGGTAAATGTGACTCACCCCAAAGGTTTTGGTTTGTGTGTTTCTAAGGAGTGCAACTGGCAGCGTTTATTCTTTTTGCTTTTTGGAATGGCATTGATCATGTCATTTAACTTTGACCTACACAAAAAAACAACAAAAAACCATTCTCCTGTTTAGTACATTACTTATACTAATTGTTTACCATTAAATACATAGTGGTCAGATTGTTTCAGTAGCTACATATGCTAAACAAAAAACCTTCCACACACACACACACAAATACAGCAGATTCTCACAGGGACGCAAGAAATAGTATGTAATATTTCTGCTGTCAATTGAGGGCACAGTTTAGAAAGATTGTTTCTTAGGTAAATTGGCCAATAAAGTACAGATAAAAGATAGGCCACAGCAAGAGTCGTTCTTGTGGTCAATAAAAGGTAGGCTTCAAGTGAAGCAGTCTGACAGGCCAAGTAAGTATGAAGGTTACAGAAGTATTAGTCTTGTGACACGTGTCGCACTCACCCGTGGATGTAAAAGAGGGTGTAGAGCGTCTTTGCGTCAGCCATGCAGGTCTTGGTGACAGACAGCACGCCGGTGGGCTTCACAGTGAGGGGCTCTAGTGCCGGGTTCCCGGACTCCACCAGCTGGGAAAAGAGGCGCTCCACGCTCCGCCTGCAGCCCACACACGGCACCAGCTGGGAGAGGGCGCTGAACACCTCCCTGGAAGTTACCATCATGGCGATGTTCAGGTCCTGCTGCTTCAGCATGCTGTGATGCTGAGGGGGGAGCAGGCACACGAGACACCACTTGACTTAGTATAAAAAGGCATAATCCTTGAGCAAACTATGACCAACAGCCTTATGGGTAAATATTATCCAGACAATGTTTGAAAGGTACACCCAAATCTTCTGTCACAGCACTCACCTCGACAAACCGCTTCATCTGAGAGCTGTTGATTTGGTGAGTGTCAAGGTTCATGACACTGTCAGTAAACTCCATCACCATCTGTAATAAAAAAAGGGCATATATTGATAGTGAAAGTGTCATTAGCACAAGTATCCCACAACGCGACTGGTACACAGGCTAAGTGGAGGAAGTAAAACTATCCACCAATGCTATTTCAACATTAACCTGCCCACACAGTTCCTGCATAGCCAACATATATTTATATCCAGGCTCAGTACACAATACTGCTCAAAGGATAACCATTTAGGTTAGCCACCCACCCAGCTAACAAGCTACCTAGCAACCGCATACAATTAACAGTTTTACCGGTTAGCCGGTCAGTTAGGCTGGCCTAACAGCTCAGAAAACATTTTTCTAAAATACATTGCGTAAACTTAACTTCAGGGAATGCTTGTAAATTTGTGACAGATTGAGATACCGATTTTGACATAAAACGAGCTAACAAACAACATTGCTGACTGGAAAGCCGGTTGGAGAATCGGGCTAGCTAAGTTAGCTTGCTAACGCTAGCTTGTTGGAGAGGCCTAGTTACAGGTAGTCACATCTCGCTCAACAACTCAACGTTAATAAAGCATTTTGACCTGAGTTTCCTGGTCGACATAGCTAGCTTCTTTCAGAAGAGTATCTGATTGCAAAGCCTTACAAAGAAAAAACTAAGTACAGCAACTTGTACGAGACGGTAAAAAATAAATAAATTGGTTTACCGTGAGAGTGTCATCGATGTATAAGGGAATCTGTCTTGCGAGGAAAGGGAAGTCCTCTTCCCCGTCCCTGCAAACCGCAACGAGGCGCGCCATGTCTTCCAGCTCCTGTCGTGGTGGGTAGCAGCCTGTTCACAGACGGAGGAGCAAATACAACAGTCGCAGTTTCACCAATAGCTTGGGCTTAACGTTTTTACACCGCGGGTCATTTCAATTTCTATGCCGTGTCATGGCGTAACCCCCCCCCCCACAATTATTTATTTTTTAAATAAAATTGGAAGGTGACTTTGCAATGTATCGTTAACTAGTTAATTAACGTTAGTCAAATGTCATGACAATATGGAAACGGTAACCATTTTCCTGAGCTATTCTTCAAACGCATATAACGTGGTTGACAAATTGTACCAAGTCTCTGGTATATTTATCATGGCTAACTGGCTAGTGAACTGGATGCTAATACATGTTAACATTGGGGATTACAGTAGTAAAATTTACTCGCTATAGTTTTAAAAGAACTTCAATTGGTTTGAAACTGAGGCGCAATATTTTAAGAAAATACAACAAAAACTCCAGTCATCATGTGTTAGATTAGGCTTCGTGTATATTTACTAGTAACTAGTTGTGGTTAACATTATGTTCAATTAGTTAGTTACGTTCAGGGTCTGAGGAAATTCTAATTTAATCAAAACGCCACAGACAGCTGGTTAACTCTCGCCTCAGACAGGGTAAATGACTTAATAACAGATCTTGTCCATGTTTCCATGTAATGGCATTTTTTGTAAAACACAAGCAACACATCGTACATTACTTACCCGCTTTTAAAAGTTGCCTTTTTATACAAAAAAATAAAACAAGTGCGACAGAGGTGTATGTGCCGGCGGCAGAATATTCATGTAACCTTCGCCCTCAAGAATAACTTCCGGCCAGGGTCTGTGCAATCCGAGATTATTGGGACGTCCCTAACCTTTAACCTCGTGATTTTGGAGGTATGGCAACGAGAGACCAAAGATTTGTATAACTAAACCTAGATAAGACCACAGCCCGTCGTTTTAAAATGAAAACAAAGAGTCATAGTGGGCAGAACAAGCAAGGAAATGGGCAAAGCCAATCACGATCTTAGCGAGATCCTATTGGTGTGTTCTATTAATAATTTGCATATTTATGTTAGGCAACGCCCACTCTGTGAAGTGCGCGTGTGCAAAAACTCCATTCGCCTTTGCACTCCTTCTAAACAATTGCATTTTTAATACTTTGGCAAAGGGTAAAGTCTAAAAAAAAAATTGTCCACTCTGTTCGTAACATATTATAGTTTTGGGAACAGAGAACTGTATTGAGATCAAAGGTTTCATGATGAGAAATTTAGCAGAATATCGGCCAAAATCCATCTTCTCCCACTACCGTCCACTGGGCTTCCTCTCACTACCATATTTGGTAGTGAGTGGAAACGCCAAGCGGATGCTTCATATTTATACATCTTGTGAAATATTTGTCTCATTGTTATATCTGTGGCAGACTTCTCTTCAAATCAAATCAAATTTTATTGGTCACATACACATGGTTAGCAGATGTTAATTCGAGTGTTGCGAAATGCACAACCCTAACCTTAACCCTAGCGTTTCCCAAACTCGGTGCACGTTTTGGTTTTTAGCTACACAGCTGATTCACATTATCAAAGCTTGATGATTAGTTGAATCAGCTGTGTAGTTCTAGGGCAAAAACCAAAACTTGAACCCCATTCGAGTCCCGAGTTTGGGAAATCATGCCGTAACCATTTGAAATGTCGACTTCAATGGGTGTTATGATCGTCCCAAGGATTCTTAATAGCACGAACCCTGCTGGAAGTTATTTTTCAAAATCGAACGCTAGGGGTCGACAAAGAGGGGTAAATGTTATTTCTGGTGGACCTAAACAGTAAAGATGAATGTCTGTTTTTTCTCCTGGCTGGCTCTATGATAATATATTTGATCAAAGTGACATTAAATGTGAATTATAAACGAAACATTTCAAAGCAGTTTATTATCAAGAGATCATATTTGTACAACATATTTGCATAATATTTACAATGGCAACTTTTGCTTTAAAGGTCATGAACAGTCAAAATCATGTTTTTCACGAAATGTGATGATATTTGGATGAAACCAGACCAAACTATTGATGACCAAATTATGAAAAATTACTGTTGATTCTACATTGATAAAGTTGGATCATAAAGTTACTGGTCCCCTCCCCATATCAAACGCTTGGATTCAGGAGGCGGGATTATTAAGGGGATAGGTTGACATCACCCGAATTCTCATTTTAATACACCAATGGTAACATGATATTCTCTTAAATAAGGACCCGCCTTGTGACCAACATCGGAGAAGGCGTGTTTGCCGAGGGGCGTGGTTTATACTGTTCGTCTATGGCGAAGATACCGGTGTTAGCTAGTTACTGGCTAGCTAGGTCTTCATCTGTCAAAACTCTGACACAGTTGTCATGTCAATACATCCGTCAGTGCTGCTGTAAACCACATAGCAACAGACATGCCAAACGGGAGAAGCATAAAACAAATTGACATCAGTAGCTAGGTTTTCATCCAAATGGCGACCGATTTTCATGCTAATATTCTAAAATCTGCATAAAAAACAATATGTGCATTTCCCCACCAGAGATGTATTTTCCATCAAATGTACTTGACTGTGCGTGATGACGTAGTGCATATCAAAATTACTTTTGCTGTTCAATTCTCACGTACCAAATAAAAAATACAAGCTAAATGGGTTTCTATCACATTTTCAACTCTACTGAAGGTTTTCTCACGAAACATTTAGCGTTATATTAGGGATTGTGCCCTCTGGTCTTGGCATGTGCGCTCCAGCCAACAGCTGGCAGATACAATGTGGGTATAGTCTACATGTTGCGATTTAAAATAGAGTATTGGTTAAACAGCAGCCAAGCATCGACCATCATGTCACCAGAATAAGACCCTCGATATTTATTGGAAAGGAACATCACCGTGCACATTCACCACCCTGTGAGGTTCATCATAATTTATTTCATCTGTAGCCTAATAAACTGCATGCTTTCTGACCCAGTTGTGTTAGAAACACAAATACTTAAATACATTTGGTGAATCTGACACATTTATTATTTCTCAATTCAATAGTGTTTGAACAACACAAGCAAATTAAGTATATCTGTGATAATAATTTAAAGTAAAAATAACCTGTTTTCATTAGGTGTAGCTACTGTCCAAAATTGAACGAAGTAAATCCAAATACTTATTTTGTGCATAAACTCAACACCGTGCACTTTCACCACCCTGTGAAGTTCATCATCATTTATTTAATCTGTAGCCTAATAAACTGCACGGTTCCAAGGGGTCATAGTGGGCGTACCACACAACATATCATCGAGTGACTCCAAGTTTTAACTTTGATATTTTTGCACATAAAGGCATTTCCAACAACCATTTCTCACATAATTAATTTTACAGACACAAAAAGATCCCAGCATGTCGAACGAACAAATTCTGTCGGCGTTTACAAAGATTGTCCTGAAACGACCAGTTTTAATCACAGCTGTCATGATTTTCTTTTAATACGGTATGACTTTACCCACACTAAAACTGGATGAAAACGTGGTTAGTGATAGAGTTAGTTTTGAGTTGTTTTGTGTTTCACCAAAATTAGCTTGAGATGATTTTACTGCAACACTGTGTCCTCGTTGCTTGACGTAGGCGTTTCAAAGAGCTGTCTGTCAAGGGGAGCTCATGAATATAAGATCCCTGCCCACTCAGCCTGTATTTTCTAACTTCCTGGTAGATAGTTAGCCATGAGAGACATTTTTTTATTAAATTATGGGTGATATTTTAGTTACTCAAAAGGCAATTTTACATGGGAATCAGAATGACTGTTCGGGACCTTTAACACCAACTATAATATGGAAAACAATGTAACAAAACAGTACAGTTTATTGGAATAAGTCTACGACTGAATTAAAATAAGAAGAACAGGCATTGTAAAGAGAATGGCACTGTGTTTACCAGAACTTTACTGTGACTTTCATGAGATGTAAAATATATATCGCAAAACTATTTATGAACATGTATGACAGCAAAACGCACACAGAAATGTAATCACTACTATTGAATGTATCTACTAGCACATTTGTGATTCCAGTCAGTAAATTGGCAAGCATGAAAAACAACAATTGATTACGATTGACAGCTTGAATGAGACAAAGTCCCTGAACTTTCTTCTCCATTTTCTCCTCAGATACAGAGGCTTCCTTTCTACAAGGATACCAGGAAGACGACACCAATACGCAACCTGATACCGTTTTCATAAAAAACAAAATAACATCAGCAGTTGCTAAACAGGACAAGAAAAACATGGACTGGGCAATGGTCCAGAGGCAGAACGGTAGATTGGCCATCCTGCGAGACACTGGCTCAACAGAGGCCTGACACAGTATCAAGCCAGTATACAACACAGCACTTCCCAATAAGAGATTCCAAATCACTCTGATCCACTCTTTGACCTGTGTCCTTGGTCGCATTACATACAGTCCAATCTGGACCCCTGCCATATAGATGGCTATGTAGCCCACAACAGATGAAACCCCCTCCATGTTGGCTTTCATAAAGCCTCCCGTCCTGTCATTGTTGTGGATGATGGAATACTTCAGTCCAGACATCTCCAGGGTCACTTGGTAAAGTCCTCCAATCAGAAGGGCCAGGAGCCATGACCCGTTGACAGGGAACAGAGCCAATAGCACAGAGGCCGCCACTCGGACTATGGCTAGGGTGAAGAAGAAATTCCAGTGCACGCCGTACTCAGACACGTGCTCGTGGTAACCAGCCATTTTCACACTCACCAGCCTGGCCAAGCCTAGAATGAACAGGGGCCAGACAGACACGAGCTGTTTAACCACTTGGCTTAACTTGGATCCTGAGACTTCCTTCCTCCGTGCCTCTGGGCAGACCAGGGCATTGGCGAGGACATAGGCTCCAACACCAAAGTCCATAACCCCCGTTCCATAGGTTTCTGTTTTTGCATAGCGCCTTGGGAACACGCTGAAGTCGACAGCTAGAATGCTAATGGCCGTTTTCACATTGACCAGGACTCGAAAGATCGTCACAAAGGGCACCTGGTCGCACTGAACATGGCTCTGGAAGAAGCTCTTGGCAGCAGTGTCCTTAGACGTTGCGCTGGGCCTGGTTGGCCTTTTGGTACGGTAGATATAGCATAGCACAGCCCCAGACACAACAGTCAGGCCCAGGATGACTAGGTGAAGGATGTCACTCAGAACGGTACATGATAAGACCAGGGGCAGTATGATCATGGAGAAGTCCAGGACGAGGTGGGCGATCCAGGGGAGGGGGAGCGCCCCCCTACCCAGATGGTATAGAATCAGAAACAGTCCTCTGCTGATCAGGCACAGTGGGGCCAGAAAGGAGCCCAGGGCAACTTCCCCAAGGCTGGTCCCATTCAGATTGCTGACGAACGCCTCCTTCAATTCCTTCTGACTTGACATTTCCTACAAAGGAGGAAAATAAAATCATAATTCCAACACCTCAAAGTATTGGACAGTAGCCATCAGGATATAAGGACATTCCTACCATTACCCTAAACCCTGCCATTACCCTAACCCCTACCATTACCCTAACCCCTTACATTACCCTAACCCCTGCCATTACCCTAAACCCTTCCATTACCCTAACCCCTTCCATTACCCTAAACCCTTCCATTACCCTAAACCCTACCATTACCCTAAACCCTACCATTACCCTAACCCCTACCATTACCCTAACCCCTTCCATTATCCTAACCCCTACCATTACCCTAACCCCTTCCATTACCCTAACCCCTTCCATTACCCTAAACCCTGCCATTACCCTAAACCCTGCCATTACCCTAAACCCTACCATTACCCTAACCCCTTCCATTACCCTAACCCCTACCATTACCCTAAACCCTGCCATTACCCTAACCCCTACCATTACCCTAACCCCTACCATTACCCATGCCATTACCCTAACCCCTTCCATTACCCTAAACCCTTCCATTACCCTAACCCCTACCATTACCCTAAACCCTGCCATTACCCTAACCCCTACCATTACCCTAAACCCTGCCATTACCCTAACCCCTACCATTACCCTAACCCCTACTATTACCCTAACCCCTTCCATTACCCTAAACCCTGCCATTACCCTAAACCCTGCCATTACCCTAACCCCTACCATTACCCTAAACCCTGCCATTACCCTAAACCCTACCATTACCCTAACCCCTGCCATTACCATAAACCCTGCCATTACCCTAACCCCTACCATTGCCCTAACCTCCTACCATTACCCTAACCCCTGCCATTACCCTAACCTCCTACCATTACCCTAACCCCTGCCATTACCCTAAACCCTAACCCCTAACCCCTACCATTACCCTAAACCCTACCATTACCCTAACCCCTACCATTACCCTAAACCCTTCCATTACCCTAACCCCTTCCATTACCCTAACCCCTACCATTACCCTAACCCCTGCCATTACCCTAACCCCTTCCATTACCCTAACCCCTGCCATTACCCTAACCCCTTCCATTACCCTAATCCCTTCCATTACCCTAAACCCTGCCATTACCCTAAACCCTGCCATTACCCTAACCCCCTACCATTACCCTAACCCCTACCATTACCCTAACCCCTGCCATTACCCTAACCCCTTCCATTACCCTAACCCCTGCCATTACCCTAACCTCTTCCATTACCCTAAACCCCCATTACCCCCCCTACCATTACCCTGCCCCTACCATTACCCTAACCCCTACCATTACCCTGACCCTGACCTTAACTTCTACTATTACCCTGACCCCTACCATTACCATAACCCCATACCATAAACCCCTACCATTACCCTAACCCCTACCATTACCCTAACCCCTGCCATTGCCCTAACCCCTGCCATTACCCTTACCCCTACCATTACCCTAACCCCTGCCATTACCCTAACCTCCTACCATTACCCTAGCTCCTGCCCCTACCATTACCCTAACCCCTGCCCCCTACCATTACCCTAACCCCTACCATTACCCTGACCCTTACCATTACCCTAACTTCTACCATTACCCTAACCCCTACCATTGCCCTAACCCCCACCATTACCCTACCCCCTACCATAACACCTACCATTACCCTGCCCCCACCATTACCCTGACCCCTACCATACACCTACCATACCCTAACCCCCTACCATTACCATAACCCCTACCCTAACCATTACCATAACTCCTATTACCCTAACCCCCTGCCGTTACCCTACCCCTACCATTACCCTAACCCCTGCCATTACCCTAACCCCTGCCATTACAATTACCCCTACCCTGACCCTAACCCTTAAAAGTTCAACTCAGCGAAATAACATTGCCTCTAGAAGCACTGCAAATATTGCAGTGAGCGAGATTCAAGACTTCGCTCTCACACAGGTAGACACAGTATCTGAGCATGCGGATGGGTTTTCTTCAGGGGTAAAATCCATTTTTGAATTCAATCCCTTTTTCATTTGAACAAAACCTTCCATACATATTTGTGTAGAAGTGTGTAGAAGTGGCTTTTTAGACCTGAACGACAAAATATTTGGGTGCTCAAAGTTAACCCATTTTTGCATACCTCATCATACATGTCTTCATCACTTGAAAAGATACATGGTTTAAATATGATTTAAAAGCTTACAAACAGGGTTATTAAACAATTGTATAATGTCTGGGGAAAAAAACGACTTTTAAATAAAATGTGTTTATTTATTTTTCTTTAATGTCAATTATCTAAAACGCAGATTTTTTTTCTTCATATTCTATTATCTTGTTGCTTAGACCATATTTTACATCATCCAAGAGGCGTGTTGTGCCCGCCATCGGTTGAGACACATGCTCTTGAATACAGGGTGAGAATACCCTTTTCAAAATGGTACCACAAAGATGGTTGGAGGTCCACACATCAGAGAACGTTGACATGAATATCTGTTGTTTTAAAACTCTCTCCTCCATAGGAAACCTATTGAAACAATAGAAATATAGATAATAGAATAGACATGTCCATTTGACGGTGGGTGGACCGGCGATCATCTTTGTGGTAGTATTTAGAAGTAAAATTGTCAATTCATTAAAAAAATATCAACGCCAAGAGTGTGCAAGGCTGTCATCAAGGCGAAGGGTGGCTACTCTGAAGAATCACAAATTTAAAATATATTTTTATTTATTTAACACATTTCTGGTTAAAACATGATTCCATATGTGTTATTTCTTGGTTTTGATGTCGTCACTATTGTTAAAAAAATAATAAAAAGTTAAGAAATACCCTAGAATGAGTAGGTGTGTCCAAACTTTTGATTGGTACTGTATTTAAATTAATCTGGAGGCGAAATAAACGCACACCTGTTTAGACGAGGTGCTGGCTAGCGGAGTAGAACACTTGAAAAAGAAAATGAGAGCCGCACACTCTAGGAGCTCAGATGCAATAATCGAATAACCTAATAACCAACGTTTCGACAGACAAGCTGTCTTCATCTTATAATGACAAACACTGTGGGTCACTAGTTTAAATAGCGTCAAATGGAAACGAGCGTGGAATCGTTTGAACCGTCATCCAACTCGGAATTCTAAGTCGGAAACTAGGGCATCTTTCTATAGCTCAGACCGTCCGACCTGAAAATCACTGACGTCATGATTTGACCTTGTTTTTTCTGAGTTCCCAATTGTCTTGAAAGCACCATAACTGTTTTAATTTCAACTTCAATGAGGTGAAGTCAGAGCTGAACATAGCAAAGATTTGTTTAATTACATTTTTAAAACTTTATCTAACTAGGCAATGACGCCTACACCACCCAAACACTCCCCCAACCCGGAAGAGGCTGGGCTAATTGTGAGCCGCCCTGTGGGACTCCCGATCACGGCCGGTTGTGATAGCCCAGGATCGAACCAGGGTCTGTAGTGACGCCTCTAGCACTGAGATGCAGTGCCGGGAGCATACTCAGGATCCAGTTGAGACTTTTACATGAGGAGATAGATAAGCAGTATATATATATATATATATATATATATATGAAGTACAAGCAAATATAAGTTTACTTTTATGCCAACCAACTCGTTATTTCATTACAAAATGTGATTACAAGATTGAAAATCATTTACGCCTCAATGAGACAATAAATCTGGCTAGCCAGCATATGGCGCTAAACATCACAAACACACAGACAAGACTTGATTATTTTTTCCACCTACCGCACTTTACTTCGGTTCAAAACAAATCTCCGTTTATAATAGACGAATCGTCCTAGTTTAATCGGATATAAAATGTAGCCCACATCCTCGATTCATGTATTTAAAAAGCTACCACAACCTGGTGAATTCTTACTTCCGCGTTCTGCAGCTGGGCGTTTCTGTGGTCTACGTCACGAAGAGTGTGCGTACTATGCTCATGTCTCAGCAGCCGGTTTGAGCAAAACGAGGCGGGTTAAGTGTTTTTTGTCCTTCACTGTGGAATTTTATCACCGAGGGATAGGGAAAGTTTCACATTCCATGTCAAATGGCGGCGGAATAGTCAAGACAGACTATGGACCCGACACGTCTAAACTATATAAAAATCTGATTCACTTGTGCCTGGTGTCAAAGGCAAAAACAATAATTGATTAACAGCATTGCCTTTTTCTACTCTTCGCAAGGGCGGCGGGGACAACTTCCAAAATCCATGAATTCTGAGAGGAGTCAGCGCATAGGAAATGGACACGGGGAAAAGGTAGGAGACAACAGTGGGCCTTTTGAAAACGTTGGTAGTTAGTTGTATTTAAAGTGTTTTGAATTCATTCCAAATTTCTCAATGAATCGACGTCTGGATATGAACTAAAGTCGCCTATATCTTGCATTGATGCTGTTCTGCGTAGAGGGGCTTGTTCAGCAGAGTGTAGCGTTACATAAAGAAATGTTGTCTACACCAGGTTTCCCGAACTTGGTCCTGGGGCACGTTTTAATTCTTCTTCTTCTCCCCAGCAGCTGATTCAAATAACCATCTCATTACCAAGCTTTGATGATTTGACTCCGCAGTGTAGTGCTAGGGCAAACCGGGGGGGCCGGACAGAGTTTGGGAAACTCTGGTCTAGAACAGTAACATTTTGCCTAGCTGTTGCCACACCTGTGTAGCTCATGTATGCTGATATGCAACAGTTAATCTGTAACTGTCATGAATCTCCTCACAGTTTCATAGAATTGACCAAATTCGATAATCTAGAGTTGTCTTCATTCAGCCTTTTGAAAAATCTCCAAGACAGTTATTTTCAACTTTTTACTGACCGTTTTCAATTGGTGGCATGCAATCATCAGTTGAATACAAATACATTTTAACATTGACAACGGAGCATAAAATGCACCCCATTATAGCCTCATACTTTTATGCTATCTAGTGCTCAACGAACATTTTCATGTGTAACAAAGCTTTAAAATAAACGTGATTTGAAGCTACACACAATTTTACACAGTTTCACATGACAAATAACGTAAATAGATCATGATTGTTTTATGATAAGGTAAAACAATTGTATCACGACAACGCTGATGGTTTGTATGTACGTAAAAAATAAGCCTCTGCACACGTTGTATGCAAAATGCACATATTTCATGCATCTGTTGCCAGGCTAAAGAGCTATATTTAACTGAGCACCATTTCAAGCATTTGGTAGGATTTAACCAATCCAATAAAGATGTCTAGAGAACACACTAACTAGACACTTAGGATAAGCAAGCTAGCTGGAGATTAAATGTTTATTTTGTTGAATGTAAATAGACTTCACCTACAGCTGTTTTTGTAGTTTCCTGACTGAAGCTGTGGTGCAGTTAGTCTTTGTCCCTTAGGTCGGTCTGTTTTGTCCCGTAGGTCGGTCTGTTTTGTCCCGTAGGCCGGTCTGTTTTGTCCCGTAGGCCGGTCTGTTTTGTCCCGTAGGCCGGTCTGTTTTTTTTGTGCTCTAAACTTTTAATTGGAACATAAATCTTTTTTTGAATTGTGTATGCAGCAACAGAATGATGCTGAGACTCAGAATTTTCACTCTAAAATGTATGTTGCATGTCAAACAAAAAAAAAGATTTTAAAAAAATGAATCATACAACTAACTTAACAATTACTGCTGAACATTTTACAAAAACACTTTTACTTGAAGAACAGTGCAGATGCTACATTTGGTAACAGAATGACAGTGCAAACTGTCATTCTGTTACCAAACTTTGCATCTGCACTGTTCAAGTAAATGTATTTTTGTAAAATGATCAGCGGTAATTGTTTAGAAGTCTTATTAGATGAATCTCAGTGCAAAGCCCTCATTTAATGCTAACGCCTGTTATGATACAGACCTGCGTTCCTGTGGAATAGTACAGGCTTCTGGTGTTTACCCTGGTCCTCTCCCTTGGTTACCACAGGTGAAAGGAGGAGTCAGGAAGAAGTCTGGACTTGCTAACAGGAAGTCTCTGAATGACTCACTGGAGGGAGAGGTCAAGGCCTTCCTCCTAGACGAGGGCCAACTGCACACTTACGACGACCTCACCAAAGTCAACCCCGTGACCCCAACAACAGGTAGGCCCAAAGCCATGTTTACCTCTGTGTTGGAGAGAGCCAGACATGACTCAACAGCAGTCAGGCTTGTTTCGCTTTGGAACTACAACTGACATATTTCAGAGGGACTTTAAACAATGGTTCCTTTTTTAACAAACTAGCTACTAGTTTAGACTTTCTGTTTTCTTGTTAATTCATGTGTCAATCCCGTGTGTTCCGTGCGTCTCTCCCTGTGTGTTCCGTGCGTCTCTCCCTGTGTGTTCCGTGTAAATCTCTGTGTGTTCCGTGCGTAAATCCCGGTGTGTTCCGTGCGTAAATCCCTGTGTGTTCCGTGCGTAAATCCCTGTGTGTTCCGTGCGTAAATCCCTGTGTGTTCCGTGCGTAAATCCCTGTGTGTTCCGTGCGTAAATCCCTGTGTGTTCCGTGCGTCTCTCCCGGTGTGTTCCGTGCGTAAATCCCTGTGTGTTCCGTGCGTAAATCCCTGTGTGTTCCGTGCGTAAATCCCTGTGTGTTCCGTGCGTAAATCCCTGTGTGTTCCGTGCGTAAATCCCTGTGTGTTCTCTCCCTGTGTGTTCCGTGCGTAAATCCCTGTGTGTTCCGTGCGTAAATCCCTGTGTGTTCCGTGCGTAAATCCCTGTGTGTTCCGTGCGTAAATCCCTGTGTGTTCCGTGTGTTTCCGTGCGTAAATCCCTGTGTGTTCCGTATCCCTGTGTGTTCGTAAAATCCCTGTGTGTTCCGTGCCCTGTCTCTCCCGGTGTGTTCCGTGTGTAAATCCCTGTGTGTTCCGTGCGTAAATCCCTGTGTGTTCCGTGCGTAAATCCCTGTGTGTTCCGTGCGTAAATCCCTGTGTGTTCCGTGCGTAAATCCCTGTGTGTTCCGTGCGTAAATCCCTGTGTGTTCCGTGCGTAAATCCCTGTGTGTTCCCTGTGTGTTCCGTGCGTAAATCCCTGTGTGTTCCGTGCGTAAATCCCTGTGTGTTCCGTGCGTAAATCCCTGTGTGTTCCGTGCGTAAATCCCTGTGTGTTCCGTGCGTAAATCCCTGTGTGTTCCGTGCGTAAATCCCTGTGTGTTCCGTGCGTAAATCCCTGTGTGTTCCGTGCGTAAATCCCTGTGTGTTCCCTGTGTGTTCCGTGCGTAAATCCCTGTGTGTTCCGTGCGTAAATCCCTGTGTGTTCCGTGCGTAAATCCCTGTGTGTTCCCCTGTGTGTTCGTAAATCCCTGTGTGTTCCGTGTGTGTTCGTAAATCCCTGTGTGTTCCGTGCGTAAATCCCTGTGTGTTCCGTGCGTAAATCCCTGTGTGTTCCGTGCGTAAATCCCTGTGTGTTCCGTGCGTAAATCCCTGTGTGTTCCGTGCGTAAATCCCTGTGTGTTCCGTGCGTAAATCCCTGTGTGTTCCGTGCGTAAATCCCTGTGTGTGTTTCTGTGTAAATCCCTGTGTGTTCCGTGTGTAAATCCCTATGTGTTTTTCTGTGGTTAGTGCTGAAATGCCTACAAGCCAGGTACAGGGCGAAGGTGTTCTACACCCATGCTGGCTGTACCCTGGTGGCCCTCAACCCTTTCCAGCCAGTCCCTGACCTCTACTCCTTGGATGTGATGAAGGAATACCATTGTGCTCCACAGCCACAGGTACTGTACAACCATTAGCCTGTTTATCAGTGGTATTATCATGGCCTTTTTGGTTTATAGCATGTCATATATATATATATATATATATATATTTTTATATATATTGTCTACTAGATTTAATTTTAGTGCCAAGTTACTGTAACACATGGAACAAAGTTGGGTATATTAATGTTTTAATAGTTTTAAAAACATGGGGCGGCAGGGTAACCTAGTGGTTAGAGTGTAGAGGCAGGCAGGGTAGCCTAGTGGTTAGAGTGTAGAGGCGGTAGGTAGCCTAGTGGTTAGAGTGTAGAGGCGGCAGGGTAGCCTAGTGGTTAGAGTGTAGAGGGGGTACGTAGCCTAGTGGTTAGAGTGTAGAGGCGGCAGGGTAACCTAGTGGTTAGAGTGTAGAGGCGGCAGGGTAGCCTAGTGGTTAGAGTGTAGAGGCAGGCAGGGTAGCCTAGTGGTTAGAGTGTAGAGGCGGCAGGGTAGCCTAGTGGTTAGAGTGTAGAGGCGGCAGGGTAGCCTAGTGGTTAGAGTGTAGAGGGGCAGGGTAGCCTAGTGGTTAGAGTGTAGAGGCAGGCAGGGTAGCCTAGTGGTTAGAGTGTAGAGGCAGGCAGGGTAGCCTAGTGGTTAGAGTGTAGAGGCAGGCAGGGTAGCCTAGTGGTTAGAGTGTAGAGGCAGGCAGGGTAGCCTAGTGGTTAGAGTGTAGAGGCAGGCAGGGTAGCCTAGTGGTTAGAGTGTAGAGGCAGGCAGGGTAGCCTAGTGGTTAGAGTGTAGAGGCAGGCAGGGTAGCCTAGTGGTTAGAGTGTAGAGGCAGGCAGGGTAGCCTAGTGGTTAGAGTGTAGAGGCAGGCAGGGTAGCCTAGTGGTTAGAGTGTAGAGGCAGGCAGGGTAGCCTAGTGGTTAGAGTGTAGAGGCAGGCAGGGTAGCCTAGTGGTTAGAGTGTAGGGCAGGCAGGGTAGCCTTAGAGTGTAGGGGCGGGGGGGCAGGTGGTGGTTAGAGTGTAGGGGCGGCAGGGTTAGTGGTTAGAGTGTAGTGTAGGGGGTTAGAGTGTAGAGGCAGGCAGGGTAGCTAGTGGTTAGAGTGTAGAGGCAGGCAGGGTAGCCTAGTGGTTAGGGTAGAGGCAGGCAGGGTAGCCTAGTGGTTAGAGTGTAGGGGGGCAGGGTAGCCTAGTGGTTAGAGTGTAGGGGCAGGGGGGGGGGGCAGGGTAGCCTAGTGGTTAGAGTGTAGAGGCGGCAGGGTAGCCTAGTGGTTAGAGTGTAGAGGCGGCAGGGTAGCCTAGTGGTTAGAGTGTAGAGGAGGTAGGGTAGCCTAGTGGTTAGAGTGTTGGACTAGTAACCGGAAGGTTGCGAGTTCAAACCCCCGAGCTGACAAGGTACAAATCTGTCGTTCTGCCCCTGAACAGGCAGTTAACCCACTGTTCCTAGGCTGTCATTGAAAATAAGAATTTGTTCTTAACTGACTCGCCTAGTTAAATAAAAGGTTAAATATTTAAAAAATGCTGACGGAAAGGAGTCGCATTTCATGAATTCTTACAACTGTCTCTGTCTGTCCAGGAGTCCAAACCCCACATCTTCATAGTGGCGGAGGAGGCCTACAGAAACGTACAAGGCCAGGTGGAGCCCGTGAACCAGTCTCTGGTGGTCAGCGGAGAGAGCGGAGCAGGGAAGGTACAACGGCATCAATCATTTTTATTTTACCTTTATTTAACTAGACGAGTACACTCTAACCACTAGGCTACCTACCGTCCCTACGCTCTAACCACTAGGCTACCTACCGTCCCTACACTCTAACCACTAGGCTACCTACCGTCCCTACGCTCTAACCACTAGGCTACCTGCCGTCCCTACGCTCTAACCACTATGCTACTCTGCCACCTCTACACTCTAACCACTAGGCTACCTGCCCCCTCTACACTCTAACCACTAGGCTACCTGCCTCCTCTACACTCTAACCACTAGGCTACCCTGCCGCCTCTACACTCTAACCACTAGTCTACCCTGCCGCCCCATAATGGTGGATATAAAATGCCTACGCTCTTTTATTACACTGTTATGAAGTGTCAATAATGGAAGTGTAACATTTTTTGTTTTTTTAAAATACCCTGAATTATTTCAGATGAACTGTCTCTTTGTTCTTGACCAGACATGGACCTCTCGTTGCCTTATGAAGTATTATGCCACTGTAGCAGCGTCTTCCTCGCTGATGAAGAGTCAGGACACCGTGGAGAGGATAGAGAAGAGGGTACTGGACTCCAACCCCATCATGGAGGCTTTTGGTGAGACTGGAAAGCATTTTTAGTTTCTAATATCAACTTTTATTTTAATTGTTTTATTTTTATAAACTCAATCATCAACAACTTAGCCAATATTGGGATAAAGATGCCTGGATCTAGTTAAACAATGTGGTATTTATTTGATGTGTCCGGGTTGACATGATTATTGTTGTTGCTATATGGGCTCATTCCATGCTTTGTTTACTTACTGGGCCCCTATTTATATAGGCAACGCCTGCACCTTACGAAACAGCAACAGCAGCCGCTTTGGGAAGTACATCCAGCTCCAGCTCAACCGGTATGTCTGGTTGTCTATCTGATTCTAGATCAGTCCTGTTTAGCCAAGTGGTCATTGATAACTGTGACCATAATAGTTGCCAAGATGGCACCGACAGATCTGAGAGCAGAGTAGTATGCTATCACTGCAGACGCTTAATAAATAAGTTGACAGAGGTATGAGAACATCACAATAAAGCTTGACTGGAAAAGGCTGTTTTGTGCTGACGACGCCCTGTTCATTCAAATGTCATTTTGTCACCTGTCCAGGTCTCAGCTGCTGGTGGGGGCGTCCGTGCAAACATACCTACTGGAGAAGACCAGGGTAGCTGGACAACCAGCCAATGAGAGAAACTTTCACATATTCTACCAGGCAAGTTAAAGACACACTCTTGAATACAAAGATGAATTCTAAGTTAACTTAAAATTAACCAGAGTTAATAACATTAAGTAATATCTTATGTGTGTGTGCCTGGCCTCTGTACATGTCAATACATTTGGTGTGTGTGATATATATATACTGCTCAAAAAAATAAAGGGAACACTAAAATAACACATCCTAGATCTGAATGAATGAAATATTCTTATTAAATACTTTTTTCTTTACATAGTTGAATGCTGACAGCAAAATCACACAAATTATCAATGGAAATCAAATTTATCAACCCCATGGATGTCTGGATTTGGAGTCACACTCAAAATTAAAGTGGAAAACCACACTACAGGCTGATCCAACTTTGATGTAATGTCCTTAAAACAAGTCAAAATGAGGCTCAGTAGTGCGTGTGGCCTCCACGTGCCTGTATGACCTCCCTACAACGCTTGGGCACGCTCCTGATGAGGTGGCGGATGGTCTCCTGAGGGATCTCCTCCCAGACCTGGACTAAAGCATCCACCAACTACTGGACATTCTGGTGCAACGGAGCGAGGATGGAGCGAGACATGATGTCCCAGATTTGCTCAATTGGATTCAGGTCTGGGGAATGGGCGGGCCAGTCCATAGCATCAATGCCTTCCTCTTGCAGGAACTGCTGACACACTCCAGCCACATGAGGTCTAGCATTGTCTTGCATTAGGAGGAACCCAGGGCCAACCGCACCAGCATATGGTCTCACAAGGGGTCTGAGGATCTCATCTCGGTACCTAATGGTAGTCAGGCTACCTCTGGCGAGCACATGGAGGGCTGTGCGGCCTCCCAAAGAAATGCCACCCCACACCATGACTGACCCACCGCCAAACCGGTCATGCTGGAGGATGTTGCAGGCAGCAGAACGTTCTCCACGGCGTCTCCAGACTCTGTCACGTCTGTCACGTGCTCAGTGTGAACCTGCTTTCATCTGTGAAGAGCACAGGGCGCCAGTGGTGAATTTGCCAATCTTGGTGTTCTCTGGCAAATGCCAAATGTCCTGCACGGTGTTGGGCTGTAAGCACAACCCCCACCTGTGGACGTCGGGCCCTCATACCACCACTCATGGAGTCTGTTTCTGACCGTTTGAGCAGACACATGCACATTTGTGGCCTGCTGGAGGTCATTTTGCAGGGCTCTGGCAGTGCTCCTCCTGCTCCTCCTTGCACAAAGGCGGAGGTAGCGGTCCTGCTGCTGGGTTGTTGCCCTCCTACGGCCTCCTCCACGTCTCCTGATGTACTGGCCTGTCTCCTGGTAGCGCCTCCATGCTCTGGACACCACATCTCGCATTCATGTGCCATCCTGGATGAGCTGCACTACCTGAGCCACTTGTGTGGGTTGTAGACTCCGTCTCATGCTACCACTAGAGTGAAAGCACCGCCAGCATTCAAAATTGACCAAAACATCAGCCAGGAAGCATAGGAACTGAGTGGTCGGTGGTCACCACCTGTAGAACCACTCCTTTATTGAGGGTGTCTTGCTAATTGCCTACAATTTCCACCTGTTGTCTATTCCATTTGCACAACAGCATGTGACATTTATTGTCAATCAGTGTTGCTTCCTAAGTGGACAGTTTGATTTCACAGAAGTGTGATTGACTTGGAGTTACATTGTGTTGTTTAAGTGTTCCCTTTATTTTTTTTTGCGCCGTGTATTTATGTATTGACATTCTGTTCAGATGATGACAGGAGGCAGCGATGAGCAGAGGAGGGAGTGGAAGATGTCACATGACCAACGTTTTGCCTGGCTCCCAAATGCTGAAAAGACATTGGAAGGTACATTTGTTGTCCTCATCCTCCTCCAAACAAATAGCTTCTAATCGGTTGCACGTATTGAATGTAAAGGTACCGTGTATTTTTATTCTAATCGGTTGCACGTATTGAATGTAAAGGTACCGTGTATTTTTATTCTATTCAGGTCAATGTTCCCAGTTCCTGATTTTTGTCTTCTCTTTTTCTTCTTCCTCTTTTTTGTCTTCTTCTTTGTCTTCTTCTTTGTCTTCTTCTTTGTCTTCTCTTTTTTCTTCTTCGGTCTTCTCTTTTTTCTTCTTCGGTCTTCTCTTTTTCTTCTTCGGTCTTCTCTTTTTCTTCTTCTTTGTCTTCTCTTTTTCTTCTTCTTCGGTCTTCTCTTTTTCTTCTTCTTTGTCTTCTCTTTTCTTCTTCTTCTTCTTCTTCTTTGTCTTCTTGTTTTGCAGAGGATTGTTTTGATGAGACTGTAGAGGCTATGGTACACCTGGGCATCAATGCAGAGAAGCAGGGACATATATTTAGGGTAGAAGGATATAAACTAAATCCCCTAAATGATTCCAAAGAAGATTCTGTACTGTCTCCACATAATCACTCATAAATATATTTCTATCACAACTTCCTGTTGTCTTAACAGATACTAGCAGGTCTTCTTCAGTTGGGGAACGTGACTTTCTGTTCTGCCATGGATGAATCGCAACCCTGTGACCTCGAGGAGAAATCCAAAGGTATTTAATCTGATATTACACTAGATCAACTTTCCCTTTCTGGCATTTTAGACTTCAATTCAGTTAAATTTAAACTGTTGTCTTGACTCTTTCAGACATCAGTTCAGCTCCAACGTGGTCTCAACAATCAATGAGTCCTATTTGAAGAGCGTTTTTCCCATGATCCTCCTGTCTCCTCCTGTAGACTTTATGCATCGCTGTGCATCGCTGCTGTGTGTCCCGGTGGAGGAACTGCAGACATGCCTTAGGGTACGGACCCTGAGGGCAGGGAAGCAGAGTGCTCTCTTCAAGCCCTGCTCCCTGGCAGACTGCAGTGTCCGGAGGGACTGCCTCGCAAAGGTCATCTATGCACAGTGAGTCAGACCAACCGAGAGGACATATTTCCTTCATAACCTCGTTTATAATCACTCCTAAGTAAAAAATAAATAAAAATAAAAACTTTTTTTTTCCCTAAAGTAGATTCTGAGAGGTTATACTTATTAGAAACATGCTTTTGGGCTGAGGTCCAGCTCTTGTCTGTTGGGATGAAAGACATGCCTGTCCTCTCCTTCATCAACTTCATTCTGAAAATATCACACCCTTTTAATGTGTACTGTAACTACAATGGAATCACCCATTTGTGTAATGTAACTACAATGGAATCACCCTTTTGTGTAATGCGTACTGTAACTACAATGGAATCACTCATTTGTGTACTGTAACTACAATGGAATCACCCATTTGTGTACTGTAACTACAATGGAATCACCCATTTGTGTAATGTAACTACAATGGAATCAACCATTTGTGTAATGTGTACTGTAATTACAATGGAATCAACCATTTGTGTAATGTAATTACAATGGAATCACCCATTTGTGTAATGTGTACTGTAACTACAATGGAATCACCCATTTGTGTAATGTAATTACAATGGAATCACCCATTTGTGTAATGTGTAATGTAACTACAATGGAATCAACCATTTGTGTAATGTAATTACAATGGAATCAACCATTTGTGTAATGTAATTACAATGGAATCAACCATTTGTGTAATGTGTACTGTAACTACAATGGAATCAACCATTTGTGTAATGTGTACTGTAACTACAATGGAATCAACCATTTGTGTAATGTGTACTGTAATTACAATGGAATCAACCATTTGTGTAATGTAATTACAATGGAATCACCCATTTGTGTAATGTGTACTGTAACTACAATGGAATCACCCATTTGTGTAATGTAATTACAATGGAATCACCCATTTGTGTAATGTGTACTGTAACTACAATGGAATCAACCATTTGTGTAATGTAATTACAATGGAATCACCCATTTGTGTAATGTGTACTGTAACTACAATGGAATCACCCATTTGTGTAATGTGTACTGTAACTACAATGGAATCACCCATTTGTGTACTGTAACTACAATGGAATCACCCATTTGTGTAATGTAACTACAATGGAATCACCCATTTGTGTAATGTAACTACAATGGAATCACCCATTTGTGTAATGTAACTACAATGGAATCACCCATTTGTGTAATGTAACTACAATGGAATCACCCATTTGTGTAATGTAACTACAATGGAATCACCCATTTGTGTAATGTAACTACAATGGAATCACCCATTTGTGTAATGTGTAATGTAACTACAATGGAATCACCCATTTGTGTAATGTAACTACAATGGAATCAACCATTTGTGTAATGTAATTACAATGGAATCACCCATTTGTGTAATGTGTACTGTAACTACAATGGAATCAACCATTTGTGTAATGTAATTACAATGGTATCAACCATTTGTGTAATGTAATTACAATGGTATCAACCATTTGTGTAATGTAATTACAATGGTATCAACCATTTGTGTAATGTAATTAACAATGGAATCAACCATTTGTGTAATGTAACTACAATGGAATCACCCATTTGTGTAATGTGTACTGTAACTACAATGGAATCAACCATTTGTGTAATGTAACTACAATGGAATCAACCATTTGTGTAATGTAACTACAATGGAATCAACCATTTGTGTACTGAATGTTCATTTTTTAAATTTTTTATTTTTCCAAACAGATTATTTGAATGGTTGGTTACGTTCATCAACGACAGCATATGTGCAGACAACTCGACCTGGTGTAATTTCATAGGTAAATAGTTTTTTTTTTCTCCCATATTAATAATTAAAAGGGAATCCTTTGTTTGCTTGTCACTCTGGTTAAGGTGAACCTGTCCTTTTTTTTTGGGGGGGTGTTTTCCTTTGTAATTACACCGGTATAGTGGGTTCAATTTAAAACGTCTGCTAAATATAATTTATTACATTTCTCTCTGTCTCTCTGTCTGTCTCTCTCTCTCTGTGTCTCTCTCTTTCTCTCTCTAGGTCTGCTGGATGTGTATGGTTTTGAGTGCTTTCAGTTTAACAACCTAGAACAGCTATGCATCAACTACGCCAACGAGAAACTGCAGCAGCACTTTGTAGCCCACTATCTCAAAGCCCAACAGGTAGCTTGTTAAGCTAAATTGAACATTTTGGAGCACAAGAAAATGCCGTCTTAGTTACCTAGTGCCGTCTTGGTTACCTAGTGCCGTCTTGGTTACCTAGTGCCGTCTTGGTTACCTAGTGCCGTCTTGGTTACCTAGTGCCGTCTTGGTCACCTAGTGCCGTCGTGGTTACCTAGTGCTCAACAGTGAAGTCTCTCGCCCTTAGGAGGAGTACGTCTCAGAAGGGTTGGAGTGGTCGTTTGTGAAATACCAGGACAACCAGGGTTGTCTGGATCTGATAGAGGGCATCCCCACCGGAGTGTTTTCCCTCCTCAATGAGGTGTGTACTGTAGTGGATCCCAACTCCGGTCCTCCAGTATTCCCCCCCCCCCCCAAACAGCACACATTTCTGTTGCAGATCCGGACAGAAACACCTGATTTCAACACGGGCTCGACGATTAGTTGACAAGTAGAATCTGTTGTGTTTGTCCAGAGTCACAACACAAATATGTACTGTTGGGGGGGTACTGGAGGACCGGAGTTGGGATCCACCGCTCTAGAATACTGTGTTAGAGCTACCTTTTTTCTATTTTATTTTGTTGTACAGAAACAATATATCAAGCTCTTTGGTTATTTACGTTACTCGTATGTCTCTGTCTGTTAACCCATCCATCCATTCAGGAATGCCTTCTCAACCGAGCCTCCGACGCCAAGCAGTTCAGGGTTCGTCTGGAGAAGGAGCTGTCTGACAACGGCAGTATGAGCTGGGACAAGTTCAGCAAGCAGCCCCACTTCACTGTGGCTCACTATGCTGGCAAAGTCTCCTACCAGATAGAAGGCATGATGGAGAAGAACAAGGTATGTTGGAACGAGGCTGTGAAAGGTGCTGCTGCTAATCATTTCATTAGTTGATCGCAAAAAGACACTATTTAATTTTGATTTATTTACAAGACTCCCCTGTGCTGATTCTATAATGGATAACTGACATGTTTGGCCCATCCACACACTACTGTATGGAAGTCTGTGAAAGATGCTAGCCCTACATACTTCATAGCCAGAAGACGTTGCAAGACTTAATTTCATGACGAGACTTAACTAACACCAAACATACAGTGCATTCGGAAAGTATTCAGACCCCTTGACTTTTTCCACATTTTGTTAAGTTACAGCCTTATTTTAAAATGGATTACATTTAAAAAATAATAATTTATGACAAAGCACAAACTGTTTTCTAGATTTTTTTTTGCAAATGTATTAAAAATAAATAAACTGAAATCCAATTTACATGTGGAGAAAGTGAATGGGTCTGAATGCTTTCTGAATGCACTGTACTTCAGAGCCAAAGGACATTGCAATACTTAATTTCATGAGAAGACTCCCACTGAAAGCACCCTTCTCCCTTCTATAGGACCCAGTGCCCCCAGAATTAATCCACCTGCTACAGAAGTCTGAGAACCCTCTGCTTCACCAGTTGTTTGCTGACAGAGACCCAGTGGGTCAAGGCACCAGGGGACTCAGACAAGTTGTCACTGTGGTCTCCAAGTTCAAGGTGAGGCAAACCATCCTAGATGTTAGGAATCCTTCTGTTCTAATTGTTGAGCTCTATTTGTGGTATTCACTTGTTCTAGAACTCCTCAAGAGCTTCTTGTTCCATATTTTCTGGATGGTAATTGTCTCCCTTATAGAACTCTCTGGAGAACCTAATGAAGATTCTACACAGCACCACTCCTCACTACACCCGCTGCATCAAACCCAACACAGACTGCAGGCCTCTCACCTTCAAAAAGGAGGAGGTAGGAGAAAGAGACTGCTTTGACTTGGTAACAAACCATGACAACGCATCAATCATCACGTCTTTGTTCAGTAGATGTTTTTATCTTCTCGGAACACAATCATGACATTTGATAACTGGAAAATGAAATGTGCAATTGATAACTCAGATATTGGTCACTAGACAAATTGTATTTTTTAAATGTAATATGTTCTACAACTCTCTCTTATAAAGCTATATTTTATGACTTCATTCATTTTATGATTGAATTGTTAGGTCATTATGCAACTGGAGGCCTGTGGGATTGTAGAGACCATACACATCAGTGCAGCAGGCTTTCCAATAAGGTAAGGTCAGAGGAGGATGGTGTATTGTTCAAAGTTAGGGGTGTCAAATTTCAAGTAATTTTCCCAGGTTTTCCAGAAATCCTGGTTGGAGGATTCTGGATTTCTTGCTTTATTCCCTCCTAATTCCAGGGATCTTCCAGCCTGGTTTTCTGGATTTTTGCAATACTATAGAGAGCAGATCCCTTTCTTGAACTGGGCTTGAACCTCTACACAAGAGGCACTGTCATCGGTACCACTGACCCAGAAAGACGAGGGTTATACTGAACAAAATCTCCTCTTGATTTCGACTGCCGCTTTCCATCTCACTTTGTTTTTGTTTCTCTGTGCAGAATTCCCTATACGAGTTTCACACAGCGTTATGGACTGATTTCCAACTTGACACTGTTTTGTCAAGGAGCTGGTGAGCAAGGTAAGTCTGACATCAGGAGACATGTACTGTAGTAGTGATTGGTGGTGTTATGCCAATGGTGACTTTAAACTTTATTTTTTTTATTTTAAATCGATGTGGTAGGAGGAAACTGAGGATGGATAAACAACATTGTGGTTACTTCTCAATACTAATCTAATTGACAGAGTGAAAAGAAGGAAGCCTGTACAGATTAAAAACTTATTATAAAACATGCTTCCTGTTTGCAGCAAGGAACTAAATAAAGTTATACTGAAAAAAACGTGACAAAGCAGTTCACTTTTTTATCCTGAATACAAAGTGTTGTGTTCGTGTCAAATCCAACACAACACATTACTGAGTACCATTCTCCATATTTTGACTTAAATCGTCTTGAAAATCTATGGCAAGACCTGAAAATGGTTGCCTAGCGATGATCAACAACCAATTGGACAGACCCTGAAGAATTCTGAATAGAATAATGTCCAAATGTTGCACAATCCAGGTGTGAAAAGCTCTATATACAGTATATTTAAATCAAGTTTGAATTCAGGCTATAACGCAACAAAATATGGAATAAGTCAAGGGGTGTGAATACTTTCTGAAGGCTCTGACTCCAAAGAAAACAAACAGTTGAATAGTGAACTCTTTGGTCATATGCAAGTTTTATCAGAATGAATACAGCAAGGGGCTTCTGCTATCTTTGTTCTCTCTTGCTGATGGCTCTTTTCCTTTCTCTCTGCTAGCTCTCCTGTCCTTAGAGTTGATCCTGTACTCTCCCCTCCTACTCTGGAGCTCCTTAGAGTCGACTTTTCTCAAATACGTTTCCAACTATTTTATAATCTCTCAGGTAAAAAAAAAAAAACGCATGCTTAAGCAATTTCTTCATTGCATGCTGTGCTCTTTCCTTCTCTTTGACGCTCTGACTTACTGTCAAAATGAATGATTTGTCCCGCTGTCAAGTTGACGCTATTTGGTTGTAATTCCACAACAGAAATATGTTTTTATGCTAATTGTCCATTGTTATGGGGTGACCCTTTTATAGCTCTAGAACCTAAATACCGTGGTATGCTCTCAACATCTCCATGGTTTACAGGCATACCATCATAGTGTTCAAATACACACAGAGGTATTCATTGTGTGGTTTGGCAGTGGAAACCAAATAGGTCAACAACATTCACTTTAACCTTGAGGCAACCATTTTAAAGTGTTACCTTGAATCAAAATAATAATAATATTTTTCTTCATCTGAACACGTTCTCATTTGCAGCAACGACCTGGGGAATAGTTACAGGGGAGAGGAGGAGGATTAATGAGCCAATTGTAAACTGGGGATTATTAGGTGACCCTAATGGTTTGAGGGTCAGATTGTGAATTTAGCCAGGACACTGGGGTTAACACACAGCTGTGGTTAGAAATCTGGTCAGTGTTGCAGGACCATGCAGACTATGGTGTCATGGATTGACATGTAAGATGTGTTGAACTCTGCTGTGTGTGTCTATATGCAGTCCTTCATATAGATGTCAGTCTGTTTATGTCTCTAACCCTTCTCTCTGTCTCTGTGTCTCTGTCTCTTTCTCTCTGTCAGGATTGGAGGCGGACAACAAGGAAGCTCTCGGTTCGGCTGTGGCTGATATTCTCAGGGTGGTGTTAAATCACTCTCTCGACGCTTCGCGCCATATCGACAACGAGGCCCGCAGCTCGCTGGTGCACTGCGGCAGGACCAAAGTGTTCCTGACTAATTCCATGGTCAGTGCTGTATTGGTCTTCAGCATCATAGTTGGTTGAATTTACTTCTGTGATTTATCAAATCAATGAGATTTAATTTAATACTCTTGAGAAGTCCAGTTATGTATACTGAACAAAAATATAAAATTAACGATTTAACTGAGTTACAGTTCATATGATTAAATTCATTAGACTCTAATCTATGGATTTCACATGACTGGGTAGGGGTGCAGCTGTGGGTGGACCTTGGAGGGTGTAGGCCTTCCCCTTGGAAGCCAGATCCACCCACTTGGGAGCCAGGTCCACCCACTTGGGAGCCAGGTGGGAGCCAGGTCCACCCACTTGGGAGCCAGGTCCACCCACTTGGGAGCCAGGTCCAGCTAATCAGTCAACCAATGTCTGCTCTGGTGGACATTCCTGCAGTATGCCAATTACACGCTCCCTCAACTTGACACCCGTAGCATTGTCTTGTGTGGCAAATCTGCACATTTTAGTGGCCAAGGTGCACCTGTGTAATGATCATTTTGTTTAATCATCTTATTGATATGCCACACCTGTCAGGTGGATGGATTATCTTGGCAAAGGAGAAATGCTCACTAACAGGGATGTAAACAAAGTTTTTCACAAAAATGAGAGAAATAAGCTTTTTTGTGCGTATGGAACATTTCTGTGATCTTTTATTTCATGAAACATGGGACCAACCCTTTACATGTTGCGTTTTATATTTCTGTTCAGTGTAGTAAGTGTGAGTCGTATGTTAAGGCCCCTAATCCCATACACTGTAACAGTGTCACACTGTTGAGTGGAGCATAAACACTCAAAACATCCCACTGGGCACAAACTGGTTGAAACAACATTGTTTTCCACCTCTTTTCAACAACAACAACAACAACAACAGCATTGTGATGATGTTGAATCAATGTGGAAAACTGATCTGGATTTGCAACAAAAAAGTTATCAACGTAAAGGAATTTCGAACACGTCTTTTTAGTCTAAATCCAATGAGATGACCAATACAATGAGATGACCAATACAATGAGATGACCAATACAATGAGATGGTTCAAATGTTTTCTTGAATTAACGTTGGTTGACAACTAAAATCAATTGTAAATCAAAACTAAACGTTGAACTGACATCTGCCTAGTGGGATAGGTCAAAGCAGACCCGATAGTCTGCAGACCCTTTGTCACCACGGACTGACAATAGAATTAAGAATTGAATCGGATGTTTTCTGGGGCTGACAGACTGATGGCTCGGCCCCTGTAGACTATAAATCAACGTAGGTGACCTCCAGACAGTTGTCCTGTCTATAAGCAGTGTACTGTGAGCTGAGTTTGGGATAGACCCTAATCCTCAGTTCTGATCTAATCTAAAGCTGGAGCTGCTGGAGGAACACAGGAACCGGGTGTGCTCCCAGAGGGCCTTCTCTATCCAGTGCTGCTGGCACAGGCACAAACAACGCAGACGTCACGCCATGAGACGGGCCGTCACCCTGATCCAAGCAGGTAAGGTCAAGACCTAAATCCCTAGCAGTCTGTGAGAGCGGGAGAGGTCTAGTATAGCGCTCCGTAACGATGACCTCGCTCCAACTGGGTCTGCCACTTCTTCTGTTATGTAAATGAGGATCATTGCATGGCACACAGCTCCACTGCTGTCTGTCCTGTCTTGGTCTGGCTGTTCCTGTCTGTGTCCTGTCTTGGCCTGGCTATTTCTGTCTGGTTCCTGTCTTGGCCTGGCTATTTCTGTCTGGTTCCGGTCTTGGCCTGGCTATTTCTGTCTGGTTCCTGTCCTGTCTTGTCTTGGCCTGGCTATTTCTGTCTGTGTCCTGTCCTGTCTTGTCTTGGCCTGGCTATTTCTGTCTGGTTCCTGTCTTGGCCTGGCTATTTCTGTCTGTGTCCTGTCTTGGCCTGGCTGTTCCTGTCTAGCGGGCACGTCTTGGCCTGGCTGTTCCTGTCTAGGGGGCCCGTCTTGGCCTGGCTGTTCCTGTCTGTCTGGCCAAGAGGCACCAGATGGTAGAGCCTGCAACCCTGTTCAGATGACTACAGGTTGCTGTACTTAAATCCTTATGAAGGAATATAAACAACTTAAGCTCACCTGAACAACACCTTGACCTTATGTTTCCACTGAGTCACATTGATGTTAATATCCGGGGCGGCAGGGTAGCCTAGTGGTTAGAGCGTTGGACTAGTAACCGGAAGGTTGCAAGTTCAAATCCCTGAGCTGACAAGGTACAAATCTGTCGTTCTGCCCCTGAACAGGCAGTTAACCCACTGTTCCTAGGCCGTCACTGAAAATAAGAATTTGTTCTTAACCGACTTGCCTAGTTAAAAAAAGGTAAAATACATTTTAAAAATTAGATCTCGGTGATTTAATCCAGATAAAGTGTCCCTTTTTAATTCAGATGACAGAGTTTGACACAGCTGTTAAGACAAATAGTGCATGTCTAGAATGCACTGTTGTCTGTGATGGATCTATAGAGATATGATGTAATAGTGTTTTTTTTTTTTATTCTGTGGCTGTATCGTTATCTGATCGCGTCTACCTTCCTCCTGCAGCGGTGAGGTCATGGCTGGTCAGGAGAGCGGTCCAGAGGTGGTACAGGGCAGCCATAGTCCTCCAGAGGTCCTGGAGGAAATGGAGGGTGAGTAGAAGTCCTGCTGGCTTCTCGCTAGTGTAACTAGCTAGGGTCACGGCACCAATGTAACAGTATAACTTTAGACCGTCCCCTCGCCCATACCCGGGCGCAAACCAGGGACCCTCTGCACACATCAACAACAGTCACCCACGAAGCATCGTTACCCATCGCTCCACAAAAGCCGCGGCCCTTGCAGAGCAAAGGGGAACTACTACTTCAAGGTCTCAGAGCAAGTGACGTCACCGATTTGAAACGCTATTTAGCGCGCACCACCGCTAACTAAGCTAGCCGTTTCACATCCATTACACGAGGTCACCCTCGCACCAAATGGGTTTTTAACCTCCAAGGATGGTTCCTGGTGAAACAAAAAGGGTCATTTTAAAATGGGAGCAACGCATGATTTTATTTAATTCATTGGCTCCTCGCCGCCTGAATTCCTGGACAGTGTTTAAACTCAAGTGGTCGGTCTCTTCTATGTTAGGAATTTCTTCTTTCCTACAGGAGTGAATTCATTTGATTTTTGAACATTTTAAATACTAACGGTTGCTTCATTCAGAGAAAATACACCATATGCCCATTTTAAAAACAACGTTTTTTTTTTTGTTCATCGTGATGGTCCTTGTCAGACATGCAAGAAGGAAAAGCTAGTACAAGAGTTGTGACTACATACTTTGTCCTCGTGTTGCAGGCGCTGATGGACTCCCTGGCTGAGGCCGAGCTGGACGACGCAGAGGATCTTCAGGAGGCTATGCCAACAGAGTTGGACCCTATCCTCCGGGCCAGGGGCTCGGTGCAGCTCTCCAGCATCCAGGAGCCCGTCATGGTGCGAGGCTGGCCCATGGGCTTGGCTCTGGCCTCAGCCCCCACCATCACTGTGTCCATGACCGCTACTGGCTTCCAGAAGATGATGTCTGTCATGGCCTGCCTCAATGGACACTGCTTCAGGAGCGGGGACTATAAGGTGGAGACCAACCAATTCAAACAGGGGGTTGCCTCCATCAGGGCTCAGCCCAGGGTAAGACCACCATCTCTCCCCTCCAGACAAATATTTGTAATACTTGAGGCAAGCGAAGTCGAGCACACCTCAAATATACATATAAAAAAATATATATGCATTTTACGTAGGTCTAGCCCCTCAACCAGACAATTCCCACCTGTATTCACGTGTGTTGTTGATTTTCATTGTGAATTTGTTGTTTGTGGTCCTTTTCCCACTTCATTAGGGGTCTATTAAGCTCCACTACCAGCGATCTCCACTGCTCTATGCTGATCTGCATCCAGACCACAAGCGTGATGGAGTGACCGGCTTAAACCAGATACTGCTAGAGAGCACCTGAGTGGGATCCCATTCTGTGTTCCTAATTTATATCCAGCACTTTTAAGTGAGCTGCCTCAATCATATAACTGCACCTTTTTTTTTTTTCAAGTATTGTAGACAGAGATAAATGGACCAGGAGAAATTGTTTTGTAGTGATTTAGCTGCCATATTGGAAATATTTGATCATTGTTAAAAGTCTCAGGCTTTATGACCACTTGGGTGCCTTTTCTCGAAATCTGTGGCGTTCAACTCAAATGTACCGTGGATGAACTTGGCTTTATTTATGTATGGGAAACAGTTCATTTGGGATATTTGTTGTACTCCTTTTGTAAATGTTTAATTTTTAGATATTGCTGCATTTTAAGTTATTGACGGGCCTGTTTTCAGAGGGAAATTGTTATTTTCATCAGGGATACATGTTGTTTAAACCACTTTTTTTTTATTTTAAACCTATATTCCGTACACTTGAGCTCAGACCAAATCTAAGTATAATTTTAGCAAAGTCAACTACAGATTAAGGGGAAACGCTGGGCATTTACACCAAATCCAGTCTATTTTTATGGCACAAGCTTCATTATTAGAGGTACACTACAGTGTTTTGCATAGAAGGGAATAGTAGTATGTCTTTTGAACAAGCTTTATGATCAATGCCAACCAGTTTGCTGCTGATCGCTTCAGTGTTAAACCAAACGGCACGACAGAAACACCAACGTTTTGCTCTCTTTATTTGAAAGGAAACATTGATGTGCCACATTGCTTAATGCCAAGATGTGTTTAAATGCTCGAAAAGGATTGTATCCTTAGATCTGTATTTTGCCACTACAATAGTTGCCTTGTCCCAATCTGCTACTAGAGTAATTGATTTTTTTTTTTAGTAACCCACTGCTCGTATAATCCTTCCTTGAATTATGTTTGTATTTTGAACTGACTAAACAATATTGTTGGTTTATTAAGGGTATTCAAAGCCATACCCAGATCAAATGTGTTATCAAACATAGCTAGCTAACTTGGTGTTTCAAAGGGTTCTTGGTACGGCTATATAAAGATCTGGACTTAGCTAGTTGGAACTACAGTATTGCAAAGACAAGTTAAAATAAATATTTAACAAATAAGTATACAGTTTTGTATATTTACACAAAGAAACTGAGGATTTAATTGTTTCTGTCAAATTGAAAAGTGAACATGAATTAATGGACTCTGTGTGTATTCGGCTCAGCTCTGTCTGCAAGTACATATTAATAGTTTTTCTCAACAATCTGCAAGCATTGATCTGACAGCTCAACAAACAGAGGCTCTTGCATTGCGGTCTTAATGGCGTCTGCTTTGCTGTCGGCCGCGTCCAAAGAGCTCATCAGCTGACGGAGATGTGGGTTTCGGAGCAGCTCTCTCAGCTCCTCCGACTTGCCTGTGGAGAAGCATAAACAAATGTATTACAGCAAAGATGTCAGAACAACATTTCATACAGCGCAATTCATCCACTAATACATGTATTAGTGGAAACTATGGCAGCCAAGTGACTGTTTATATACCCAGTACGTTAACAGGGTTTTAAAAGTTCAGAGTGCAAACTGAAATCTCAATGGTGTTTCGTACCTAATCGTCGTAGCCTCTGAAGTGGTACTTTATCTGTGTGGTCATCATCAAGGAGATCTTCAACGGTCCAGGGATCCTCTGCTGAAACGGACAAAATCAAGAGTGTATAACCAAACTGCTGTATTTTATACAGCTCTTCAAACAAATGTGATATGTAAATGTGATGCCTAAGAGAGAATGAGGAAACGGGTCCCAACGAATTAAGCATATTTCTGTCTGCAATGAACATCTCACCAAACGCGAGTACATTCCTGGGAATTGATGAAGGTTCTAGGTATAACATTGACCATGTCCTACCATCGCCATAAGCTCCGTTTAGGTCTTGAACGGGAGGAGGGACTGACTGTTTTAGGGGCTGGCAGGTATCTGGGAAAAGGAAACAATGATGGTATGTCACAAACAAGTGTGATAACGTATGTTATATACTGTATAGACATGTGTAACGTTATTTATGAATGATAGCCACTTCCAAGACTTTAGATACTACTATAATGGGGAAAACCAACGTTCTTACCATTGGTCTTGTGGGTCTTGTAACAACTGAGAGAGCAGCTGAAAAACAAAGGACGAAAATGAAATATAGATGGAACAGAACATGTCAAATCATAATGCATATTTTGTAGCTAGCGAGATAATGTAGCTTTAGTAACGGTAGCTAACTAGATTGTGTAGCTTTAGTAGCGATAGCTAACATTAACTGTTTTAAAAATCTGCAGCAGAAGTACAAACAAGAAGAAATTATACTCACTATCTGATTCTACAGGCCGGACATCGGTATTTGGGTGTCTCTCCACTGCACACATTGCAGATCTGCATTTTGATTGTAATATTTTAAACAAAATAAACAGGGAACAATATTGTCATGCGTCGACTGCTAACTAGCTAGCAGAACAGACACGTGTTGGGGAAAAGAAAAGAAGCGTGACGTAATCAGCGGTGAAAGTACCGCCCAGTCGCGCTAGTAACAATAAGTAAAAGGTAGACGGGATACCTACTGTAGTCTGTGGCACTGGTGAATGCTTTCAATTTAATCAAATCACATTTTATTTTATTTGTCACACAAGCGCCGAATACTTACAAGCCCTTAACCAACAATGCCGTTTTAAGAAAAATATGTGTTAAGTTAAAAAAAATAGAACAAATAAAGAACAAATAAAAAATAATTAAAGAGCAGCAGTAAAACAACAGTATTGAGGCTATATACAAGGAGGGTACCCGTACAGAGTCAATGTGCCGGTTGGATGAGTAATTGAGGTAATATGTACATGTAGATAGAGTTAAAGTGAATATGCATAGATAATAAACAGAGAGTAGCAGCAGTGTAAAAGAGAGAGGGGGGAGGGGGACAATGCAAATAGTCTGGGTAGCCATTTGATTAGCTGTTCAGGAGTATTATGGCTAGAAGCTGTTGAGAAGCATTTTGAACCTAGACTTGGCATATGTCTTCCACATTTAACGGCCTTGTGGAGCGATGGGTAACGATGCTTCAAGGGTGGTTGTTGTCGATGTGTGCAGAGGGTCCCTGGTTCGAGCCCAGGTTAGGGGCGAGGAGAGGGACGGAAGCTATACTGTTACACTAGGCCAACTGCCACAAGGACAGTTGCACTGGCAAGAAGTGAGCACGACTTAAGAGAGGAAAAAAAGTCTTACTGATGAAGATAAATGAATGAGAAAGAAGTGGAAAGACAGATAGAGAAAGTGAAGAGGCTGAGAGAGGAGATGGAGAGTGAGGTGACTGGAGGTGACATTTGGGATTCATAGCAAAATTGTCAGTGATGGGGAGTAGTGAACTACAGTACTACATGTACACTGAACATAAATATAAAACGCAACATGTAAAGGGTTGGTCCCATGTTTCATGAGCTGAAATAAAAGATCCCAGAAATGTTCCATATGCACAAAAAGCTTATTTTTCTTATTTTACATCCCTGTTAGTGAGCATTTCTCCTTTGCCAAGATAATCCATCCACCTGACAGGTGTGGCATATACTGAGACCTTGTGCTGGGGACAATAAAGGCCACTCTAACATGTGCAGTTTTGTGACACAACACAATGCCACAGATGTCTCAAGTTTTGAGGGAGCGTGGAATTGGCATGCTGACTACAGGAATGTCCACCAGAGCAGTTGCCAGATAATTTAATGTTCATTTCTCCACCGTAAGCTGTCTCCAACATCGTTTTAGAGAATTTGGCAGTACGTCCAACCTGCCTCACAAACACAGACCACGTGTATCCAGGACCTCCACATCCAGCTTCTTCACCTGCGAAATTGTCTGATACCAGCCACCTAGAAAGCTCAGGAGTATTTATGTCTGTTGTAAAGCCCTTTTGAGGGGAAAAACTCATTCTGATTGGCTGGCCCTGGCTCCCCAGTGGGTGGGCTTATGCCCTCCCAGGCCCACCCAAGGCAGTGCCCCTGCCCAGTAGTGAAATCCATAGATTAGGGCCTAATTTATTTATTTCAATTGACTGATTTCCTAATATGAACTGTAACTCAGTAAAATTGTTGAAATTGTTTCCTTTATATTTCTTATTCAGTATAGTTCAACTAGTCATTTAATTACATTTTGCAGTAGCTTTGTGGTATGCCTAGTTGAACTAAATTCAAATTGTGGTAATATTTTCAGTAGTTAATTACTACTACTGGAACTACACACTACTTTTCTTGCTAAAATAACAGAAAATCTGGGTAAATAAATAAATAGGCAAGATGTATTTCATAGAGGTATTTAGATCAGATAAATGAGGGTCAACTTCAAGCCTCTTTTAAATCGTCATCTCTTTATTCACAACACAGTACTTTTTACACGTTAAAACCAAACAGTATCATAACAGCATAATAGTGCTAGAGATGTCTTCAACCATTTAAAACCATTTATTCTTGCACACTGCTGTAACTGAAGAGCCGTTAGGTCCAGTAACAGGGGTGCAACATGTGGAAAAGGAGTGCACTCTAAACTAACTGCCAAGGTGTGTTTCCTGGCAGGCCAGTCCCAGTCAACTCCTTTCGTTGGGTCATTAGGGTCAGGAAACGCAAAAATACAAATTTGGACCATGTTCCAGTTCAATCTTCAACTAGGTTTGAGATCTGTATAGAAGGGAGATAAAATAAATAAATCAACTATAATATAATTTTTTCAAGGTCAACATGAACAACAGTTAGATTTGCTATTGGGTATAAATGCTGTTGATCCAGAATGTGAAAAACTCCACCCGATGCAATGCACAGGGTTCTTTGTCCCGTCTTAAAATGGCAGTTGTACAACAACAGCGCAGAGGCAAAAAGACACTGAACAGACATGTTTATGCGCAACATTGTTCGCACTAAAATAGCTTAATTTTCATCACATTTTCTATATCTTTTTCATAGTTCTACAACATTACCTGACACAGAGTCCATCAAGATGTTAAACTTTTGGTTCTCCTGCGTTTGAGTTCACTGTTTTGATATTTTTCAGCAATTTTTCTCTCGTGTCCAGCAGGGATATGGCGATTGGTGTTCAATCCGATTTCTCTCTTGGTTCTACCTTTTCCACCAGCGTGACATGAATATTCGGCTAAATTGTAGTAATCGTATTGGTCGTAGTGTGCTTCTTCGAAAAAAGCAAATCTTTCGATGTCTGTTGCCATAATTTTAGGAGAGGCAAATATTACTAGTACAGTACTCGAATGAAGTCTATCAGCGGTGCAAAAGCTTGAAGTAAACAGATGATGTCACTCACTGTTTATATTCCTAACGTCACATGATCAAGAGACGACTCTGATTGGCCCATGTCAAGATCCCTTCGTTTTACAAGGCGGTGTTCTCCTTGTTTTCTTCTTCTTTGCATGGCAGCAAAGCCACTACACACAACCAGGTTTGGGGAGGTTACTTTCTAAATGTAATCTGTTACAGTTACGAGTTACTTGTCCACATTGTAATCAGTAATGTAACTTTTGGATTACCCATACTCGGTAATGCAAACCGTTTACATGCATTTACTTTTACATTACTTTCCCCTTAAGAGGCATTATAAGAAGACACAAATGTATGTTTCCAATTGAACAACAACTATTGCAGGATAAATCAATGTTAAACTTTACATAGCTGGCCTAATATGGATGTTACATTTTACTTTATGGGTTGGTTATGTAGGCTTCCTCTAACCCATCGCTTTCGACTACATATAATATTACGATTAAATTATATCTTTACATTAAAAACCAAAGTCTTTCAGAATTCCAGTCATTCCAATCTTCAAGAATATTGTTTTACCTGAGCAAAACCCTAAAACGAAGGACTTATTAGCCAGCCCTACTCTGTTGTTTATGATATTGTTGTCATGGACGACTGATTGGGCTCATTGAGTCGAGTTGAAAAATAAATGCTGCGCTCATGGAACGGCATGCTGTGAGCACCACTGAAAAGTGTTATTTACATGTGAAAAATGAATGCCATATGCTGCATTTGCTATATGCCTATTGCTTACCTTTTAGTTGGAGACACTTTGATATCTTGATAATATGCAGCTGTTTAAAGGACAAATCTAGACATTAAACAATAACAAAAACGGATGCCCCGCCTCTGTTTTGGTAAAAAGATGAGGGATGGGCCTGGAGAAATGTAACCACTCTCAGATTAATAGACAGCAACTGGACTGACCATCCATGATATCAAAATGATTGTTTTAACCATGTTATGAGCCTATACAGTGTTTGTTTACATTTACAATGTTTACAAACATTGGAGGAAAACAAGCTTATATTTTGGGTTCTCATGGAGTGTGACAGTTGAACTAAGCTCATGAGGCATTTAAAAGTTATATTCTTCAAGAATGCTGATAATATACAGTACTAGTCAAAAGTTTGGACACACCTACTCATTCCAGGGGTTTTCTTTATTTTTACTATTTTATTTAATCTTTATTTAACTAGAATAATAGTGAAGACATAAAAGCTATGAAATAACACATATGGAATCATGTAGTAACCCAAAAAGTGTTAAACAAATCAAAATATATTTTATATTTGAGATTCTTCAAAGTAGCCACCCTTTTCCTTGATCACAGCTTTGTACAGTCTTGGCATTCTCTCAACCAGCTTCATGAGGTAGTCACCTGGAATGCATTTCAATTAACAGGTGTGCCTTGTTAAAAGGTCATTTGTGGAATTTATTTCCTTCTTAATAATTTTTGAGCCAATCAGTTGTGTTGTGACAAGGTAGGGGTGGTATACAGAAGATAGCCCTATTTGGTAAAATACCAAGTCCATATTATGGCAAGAACAGCTCAAATAAGCAAAGAGAAATGACAGACCATCACTACTTTAAGACATGAAGGTCAGTCAATGTGGAAAATGTCAAGAACTTTTAAAGTTTCCTAAAGTGCAGTTGCAAAAACCATCAAGCTCTATGATGAAACTAGCTCTTATGTGGACAGCCACCGGAAAGGAAGACCCAGAGTTACCTCTGCTACCCTGATACATGCAGTTGACTTGTAAATCTATCATGACGACACAGTATTAAATATGTCTGTTGGCTGTAGACTGCAAACTGGGCAATGCGAGTACAATCTAAACATGTCCGGTAAACATATGATACTGTCCACTTTCACATTCCATGTGTATTGTATTTGCAAGACATTTTGGGATGGCAGGTAGCCTAGTGGTAAGAGTGTTGGGTCAGTTGATCAAAATGTTTCTAAATCAAATCACTGAGCTGACAGTTAATCCACTGTTCCTGGGCCGTCATTGTAAATAAGAATTTGTTCTTAACTGACTTGCCTAGTTAAATAAAATTCTACTTCACTGTTGGAGCTAGTAACAAGCTTTTCGCTGCACCTGCCATAACACCTGCAAATCTGTGGACGTGAGCAATAAACTTTGATTTGATTTATAGAGAGACAAACTCCTATGTTTAACTCAGTATATGTTTCATGAGAAATGATCTCAAACTGTATTATCTAACAGTACACGACTGAGACACTAAGAGGCAGTATGACACCACTGGCAAAAAAAAAAAAAACATTTAAAGCTGCTACTCTTGCTCAGAGGCATGAGGGGATTGCCTTGAATTTATTTATTTATTTTTGTAATATATTAGATTGGTCTCAGAGTGCAAGGACATAGGGAGCTTCAACTCTTAGATAGAGGTATAGTTTTTTATTTTTTATTATCATAGTCCAGAAATAAGTCTAGCTGACCAGCAATGTGATAAATACAAGTCAGACTGTTACAGGTAGGATATGGAAACATTTTGATGCAAACGTTTATATCTACACAAACATATTTTCTGTATTGGCATTTGGCAGGCCATTGTAATGTAGACGAGGGGTGGCGAGACTGTGACACTTTGGTGACACGCCCCTACCCTGGTGGTGTGGCACGTTCTGACGCTTTTCCACGTCGCAGTTCTCGTTGTCGCCAATGGTAAGCGGTTGCGTGTACGACTCGAGCAAGGCCGGAGAAAGATGGCGGCGCCCGTCCTGAGAGTGTCCACCCCTCGATGGGAAAGAATAGCCAGGCTCCTTGTTTGCGTCTTGGGTATATTGTTGTCCTTATACGCCTTTCACGTGGAAACGGAAAAGTCTAGAGACACGAATTATCAGGCCATGTGCGACGTGAGCAATTCTATCAGCTGTTCAAAAGTCTTCACCTCCAGGTAATTTGAATTCACCAGCGGTGCTCTGAATGAGACCGGGCGGTTTTGTGGCATTGTGGGAACGGCTGAGCGAGCTGAACTGTCAAATATATATATATATATTTTTTTCTTCCGCATACTCCTCTTCTTTAGTACACTTTGCAATTTATGTTTAAAAAAAATGCAATGGTTTTCACCCCCCCAAAAAACGTACAAAAGTTACAATCTGATGCTTGCTTACTGTTGATAACAAACTTAGGCTGGTATGTTTGACTGTTAGAGGCTGGTGTAACGTTAGTTGTTGAGCCAAATTGCTAAAGCTACGCTACTTATCTACCAGCCAGCAACTAACGCTAGCTAGCTACTAACTGCCTGTTTTTTTGCTAGATGCCAGGAAGTGGTGTTTTCTTTAATTTGCATGGATGCACATATTACCCTTTTTTTCTTTTAAACTTCTTAACACGTATTGCTTTCATTAGATTGATACATTAGCCAACTAGCTAGCGAATTACGGCGCCACCGCCGGCAGCAAACTAACATTGGCTAAGGTTAGTCACTAAGCTAGTCCAGCTAACTGGACGAGATCGGCGTAACCATCCATCCAGTTTTATGTAGCTTGTATAAACGTGTGAATCAGCTGTCTAATCTAACGTGTAACGCATGAACTAAATTGGTTGAGAACCTCAAAATCACATTTTTTTCCAATATCTAAAACTGATTTAACTAGAAACTGTAGGCTACATTTGTATAGGACCATTAACTATATATCAAATATACTTTTCCCCCTCCGATTTCTGCCCTCGTTGAGAAGAGTTGAATTGTCAGCTGTAATATGTCAATGACAATATGAACAACCTGTTCCTCAGATTAGTAAATGCAAATGTTTATATTGACAAAGCTGAAGTCACATGACCTGTTGGATTTCATCTGCTAGTTCACTTGCCATGTGATCTTGGGGTAGCTACCATGATTATATGACATGCGTGCTCCTGTTTTGGTGTTTAATGTAGACAGGCAATGTCAGGTCCCTGGGTGGGTGGGGTGGGTTGGGGTACAATGAAGAGATTTTTCAGACATAATGCTGGAGTCAATGAGAACAACATGTGATGAGACCTTCAGTTTCTCAACCACACTCTGCCTGCCAAAGGCCATCATGATGATGCATTGAATAACACCCAACACCCACCTGTTAATTTATAGTGGCAAAATATAGAGTATTTTTGTCTCGAGGGAGAGCTTTTTTTTTTTTTTCTATAGCAGAGAGAGAAAAGAGACTGGATGCTTTTGGTCTGTGTGGCACGTCTGTGAACTAAATAGATGAACCCTATAGGAAAGGAGGCCTATATCATTTTTCCATGTAGCATACAACTGCTTAGTCTAGAACTGTTATAAATACTGAAAGATATTCGCCCCAATAACCTTGGTTAGCATTGTTGGAAAAAATCATTAGAATGACTTCTTTAGCAGTCATTGGTTTGGTCATAGAGGTCTTTTTACTGGTCAGTGTAACTGTCATGACATTTTCCCATTGGATTTGAAAGGCATAGTATCCATATTCCATGTTGTTCACACCAGACCAGGCAGCTGGACTTTTCCATGATTTGTATAGGTCTTTTCAGCTGTCCTTCTCCATGGTTGTATTCAGTGCATTTGAGAAGTATTCAGACCCCTGGACTTTTTCCCCCCACATTTTGTTATGTTACAGCCTTATTCTAAAAAATGGATTCAATTCATATTTTCCCTCATCAATCTACACACACTACCCTGTAATGACATCACAATACACCATAGTGACATCACACTACCCCGTAATGACAAAGAGAAAACAGATTTTTAGACAGTTTTGGATGTATAAAAATGTATTAAAAAACAGAAATACCTTATTTACTTAACTATTCAGACCCTTTGCTATGAGACTCAAAATGTAGCCCAGGTGCATCCTGTTTCAGCACTCCACCAATCAGGCCTTTATGGTAGAGCGGCCAAACATAAGCCACTCCTCGGTAAAAGGCACATGACAGTTCGCTTGTAGTTTGCCAAAATGCACCTAAAGGACTCTCAGACCATGAGAAACAAGATTCTCTGGTCTGATTAACTCTTTGGCCTGAATCACGTCTGAAGCGTCACGTCTGAAGGACACCTGGCACCGTCCCTACGGTGAAGCATGGTGGTGGCAGCATCATGCTGTGGGGATGTTTTTCAGCGGCAGGGACTGGGAGACTAGTCAGGATGGAGGGAAAGATGAATGGAGCAAAGTACAGAGATCATTGATGAAAACATTTACATTACATTTACATTTAAGTCATTTAGCAGACGCTCTTATCCAGAGCGACTTACAAATTGGTGCATTCACCTTATGACATCCAGTGGAACAGCCACTTTACAATAGTGCATCTAAATCTTTTAAGGGGGGTGAGAAGGATTACTTTATCCTATCCTAGGTATTCCTTAAAGAGGTGGGGTTTCAGGTGTCTCCGGAAGGTGGTGATTGACTCCGCTGTCCTGGCGTCGTGAGGGAGTTTGTTCCACCATTGGGGGGCCAGAGCAGCGAACAGTTTTGACTGGGCTGAGCGGGAACTGTACTTCCTCAGTGGTAGGGAGGCGAGCAGGCCAGAGGTGGATGAACGCAGTGCCCTTGTTTGGGTGTAGGGCCTGATCAGAGCCTGGAGGTACTGAGGTGCCGTTCCCCTCACAGCTCCGTAGGCAAGCACCATGGTCTTGTAGCGGATGCGAGCTTCAACTGGAAGCCAGTGGAGAGAGCGGAGGAGCGGGGTGACGTGAGAGAACTTGGGAAGGTTGAACACCAGACGGGCTGCGGCGTTCTGGATGAGTTGTAGGGGTTTAATGGCACAGGCAGGGAGCCCAGCCAACAGCGAGTTGCAGTAATCCAGACGGGAGATGACAAGTGCCTGGATTAGGACCTGCGCCGCTTCCTGTGTGAGGCAGGGTCGTACTCTGCGGATGTTGTAGAGCATGAACCTACAGGAACGGGCCACCGCCTTGATGTTATTTGAGAACGACAGGGTGTTGTCCAGGATCACGCCAAGGTTCTTAGCGCTCTGGGAGGAGGACACAATGGAGTTGTCAACCGTGATGGCGAGATCATGGAACGGGCAGTCCTTCCCGGGAGGAAGAGCAGCTCCGTCTTGCCGAGGTTCAGCTTGAGGTGGTGATCCGTCATCCACACTGATATGTCTGCCAGACATGCAGAGATGCGATTCGCCACCTGGTCATCAGAAGGGGGAAAGGAGAAGATTAATTGTGTGTCGTCTGCATAGCAATGATAGGAGAGACCATGTGAGGTTATGACAGAGCCAAGTGACTTGGTGTATAGCGAGAATAGGAGAGGGCCTAGAACAGAGCCCTGGGGGACACCAGTGGTGAGAGCACGTGGTGAGGAGACAGATTCTCGCCACGCCACCTGGTAGGAGCGACCTGTCAGGTAGGACGCAATCCAAGCGAGGCGGCGCCGGAGATGCCCAACTCGGAGAGGGTGGAGAGGAGGATCTGATGGTTCCTCCAGGGTGCTCGGGACAACAGACTGGGGTAAAGGTTCACCTTCCAACAGGACAACGACCCTAAGCACACAACCAAGACAATGCACAAGTGGCTTCGGGGCAAGTTTCTGAATGTCCTTGAGTGGCCCAGCCAGACTCTGGACTTGAACCCAATCGAAGATCTCTGGAGAGACCTGAAAATAGTTGTGCAGCGACGCTCTCCATCCAACTTGACAGAGCTGGAGAGGATCTGCAGAGAATAATGGGAGACGCTCCCCATTCAACCTGACAGAGCTGGAGAGGATCTGCAGAGAAGAATGGAAGAAACTCCCCAAATACTGCTTTGCCAAGCTTGTAGCGTCATAGCCAAGAAGACTCTGTAATCGCTACCAAGTGTGCTTCAACCAAGTACTTCGTAAAGGGTCTGAATACTAATCTAAATGTGATATTTAAGTTTTATTTTTAATAAATCTGCACAACAAAAAAAATCCTGTTTTTGCTTTGCCATTATGGGGTAATGTATGTAGGTTGTTTTTTCCCATCAATGTAATCCATTTTAGAATAAGGCTGTAACGTAACAAAATGTGGAAAAAGTCAAGGGGTCTGAATGATGTCTGAATGCACTGTATAGACAAGTTCAACCTAACCACACTGCCTGACAGTCAGTGCTAGCCTTGTCAGCTGGCCCTCTCCATGGCTGTGCGGGCCTTGTCAGCTGGCCTTCTCCATGGCTGTGCAGGCCATGTCAGCTGGCCTTCTCCATGGCTGTGCGGGCCATGTCAGCTGGCCCTCTCCATGGCTGTGCGGGCCTTGTCAGCTGGCCCTCTCCATGGCTGTGCGGGCCATGTCAGCTGGCCTTCTCCATGGCTGTGCGGGCCATGTCAGCTGGCCCTCTCCATGGCTGTGCGGGCCTTGTCAGCTGGCCTTCTCCATGGCTGTGCGGGCCTTGTCAGCTGGCCCTCTCAATGGCTGTGCGTGCCTTGTCAGCTGGCCCTCTCCATGGCTGTGCTGGGCCTTGTCAGCTGGCCCTCTCCATGGCTGTGCGGGCCTTGTCAGCTGGCCTTCTCCATGGCTGTGCGGGCCTTGTCAGCTGGCCCTCTCCATGGCTGTGCGGGCCTTGTCAGCTGGCCCTCTCCATGGCTGTGTAGGTCTACCTACGGAGGCAACCCCAATAAAGCATGATGACAAACTGAAAAACAAAACGTAAGTGCTGTGAGCTGGTGACGCTCTGGCCATAGGTTGTCCAAATAAACATACATTAATATATCTGTATTATTCTTTGTAAGTCAGTTTAAGAACATTCTTATTTACAATGACGGCCTACCGGGCCAAACCCTGACGACTCTGGGCCAATTGTGCTCCGCCCTATGGGATTCCCAATCACGGCCGGTTGTGATACAGCCTGGAATCGAACCAGGGTCTGTAGTGACGCCGCTAGCACTGAGATGCAGTGCCTTGGACTGCTGCGCCACTCGGGAGACCCTGGAGCTGGTAGGAAAGACATGGGTCACATCTCTCTTGTTTTACTGTTACAGGGATGTTGACATGGGCTGTTACAGACCTCTTGATGAGCTATTGGGTAAAAGTGCAGTCTATGCTGTAGTGATTGCTGTTTTATCTTGTAAAATTTGTGTGCATTTCGGTCTCCCGAGTGGTGCAGTAGTCTAAGGCACTAAATCGCAGTGCTAGATGCGTTACTACAGACCTGGGTTCATTCCCTGGCTGTGCCGCAACCGGCCATGGCCGAGAGTCCCATAGGACGGCTCACAATTGGTCCAGCATCGCCCGGTTTAGGGGAGGGTTTGGCCTGTGGGGCTTTAGCAACTCCTTGTGGTGGGTCGGGTGCCTGCAGGCTGACACAGGTCGCCAGTTAAATGATGTTTCCTCTGACATGTTGGTGCGGCTGGCTTCCTGGTTAAGCTGGCAGTTGTTAAGGAGCGATGTTAGGCGGGTCATGCTTTGGCCCACGCATGACTCCACCTTCGCCTCTCCCGAACCCTTTGGGGAGGCTGTGCGGGGAGGCTGTGCGGGGGAGGCGGGGAGTGGAGGGAGGGGAGGCTGTGCGGGGAGGGGAGGCTGTGCGGGGAGGGGAGGCTGTGCAGGGGGGGAGGGGAGGCGGTGCAGGGAGGGGAGACGTGTAATCAGGACCAGTGGTTGTTGCGTCGCTCAGGACTTCCAAAGTACTTGGTTGTCTTGCTTCTGAGGCCCCTGGAGGTTCCACTAACTAAGGAAACAGGTTCCACTAACTAAGGAAACAGGTTCCACTAACTAAGGAAACAGGTTCCACTAACTAAGGAAACAGTGGTTCCACTAACTAAGGAAACAGTGGTTCCACTAACTAAGGAAACAGTGGTTCCACTAACTAAGGAAACAGTGGTTCAGTGAAAGCCTGCTTTTACTTTTATGGTTGTAACTTGTAAATGACACTGTTTTGGCTACCTCATTTACAAGTTACAACCATAAAGAGTATAACTTAGTATTGTAGAGCCGTTAACTTTATGGCTGTAACTTCTAAATGACACCATTTAGGCTACCTAGTTATCACCTTATCAGAATCGAGCCCGATAATAGCTTGATCTTCTCGGACATTGCCATTGGTGGACATTGCCATTGGTGGACATTGCCATTTGTATTTCAGGTTAATTAAATCTATTTGTCAATTCATCAACATCACGATTACCAACAAATTTCCATTTCTTTCTTCCAATTCCTCTCAATGTGTGTAGGTGGGGTCGAGGATTTGGACTGTTGGGCTCGATCTTCGGAAACGACAGTGCAATGAACCAGCCAAACAGTGTCTACGGAATTGTATTTTATGTCTTTCAACTGTTACTAGGTAAGACTTTGGTTTTTCCACTGCCACAGGCACATGCTATTCAACGTATGGGTAGATGTTAGGTGGCAACCCAGGTTTTTTTCTGGATCAAAAGAGGGCTTAGGTGGTGGGTGTGACTGGGGGGGGTCATCAGCGAGGCTTAATTTCAGAACATTTTAGAGGCCCCCCACTTGACGGCTTTAGCAAGACAATTTCCGGCTATTCTACAAAGCAGAGAGAACATTTTGCAGTTTTAAAGCAAATATCATATGACTATGCATTTTGCCATGGCTAATACTGTGTTCTTTTGCTCAAACATAATAACAATTTATATACTGCTAAATTAATTATTTTTGCAATTTTCAATTCTCCTAGTTTTTATTTAGGTGACTGTTAGTTCTCAAAGATTATTATTTTTTTTTATATATATATATTATATATATGTTCATTATCTATTCTACATACTGTTTTTAGTTGTGTGATGTTTACACTGAAAACACTGTTCTATCCAGGAAATTCATTCGTTTGGATTTAGGCGAACCGAGAGAGAAAAAACAGCTTAGGCGGCCCGCCAAAGTATAACAATAGCAGAAAACACCCTGCAAGCCTCCTTGATAGTCACTTGGTGCTATTTGTGCTGACACACATCTGTCAGGCACCCTCTGTCTTTACTATATCTGATTGGCCCCTGGCTCAGATGAGGCCTGACTGCCCCCTGGCTCAGATGAGGCCTGACTGCCCCCTGGCTCAGATGAGGTCTGACTAGCCCCTGGCTCAGATGAGGACTGACTAGCCCCTGGCTCAGATGAGGACTGACTAGCCCCTGGCTCAGATGAGGACTGACTAGCCCCTGGCTCAGATGAGGACTGACTAGCCCCTGGCTCAGATGAGGACTGACTAGCCCCTGGCTCAGATGAGGACTGACTAGCCCCTGGCTCAGATGAGGACTGACTAGCCCCTGGCTCAGATGGTGATGCCTGAGGCCTGACTGGCCCCTGGTTCAAATGAGGCTAAAGTATACTAGAGGAGTGAAACTGAATGCGTCCCGTCATTGTGTCCTCTCTATTGTGTGTTCACTGTGTATATCATTCTAATTAGAAGTCAAAGGCATTTGGATGCATGCATAATACACTGGTCAAAAAAAATAAAGGGAACACTTAAACAACACAATGTCAATCACAAGTCAATCACACTTATAATATATATACATACACACACACACATATATACACTGCTCAAAAAAAAATAAAGGGAACACTTAAACAACACAATGTAACTCCAAGTCAATGACACTTCTGTGAAATCAAACTGTCCACTTAGGAAGCAACACTGATTGACAATACATTTCACAGGCTGTTGTGCAAATGGAATAGACAACAGGTGGAAAGTATAGGCAATTAGCAAGACACCCCCAATAAAGGAGTGGTACTGCAGGTGGTGACCACAGACCACTTCTCAGTTCCTATGCTTCCTGGCTGATGTTTTGGTCACTTTTGAATGCTGGCAGTGCTTTCACTCTAGTGGTAGCATGAGACGGAGTCTACAACCCACACAAGTGGCTCAGGTAGTGCAGCTCATCCAGCTGCTATGGTCACCAGTGAGCTGAGATAAGGCGGGGCTTTACCTAGCAAAGACTTATAGATGACCTGGAGACAGTGGGTTTGGCGACGAATATCAAGCGAGGGCCAGCCAAGGAGAGCATACAGGTCGCAGTGGTGGATAGTACAGTTGAAGTCATTAAAACTCGTTTTTCAACCACTCCACTAATTTCTTGTTAACAAACTATAGTTCCAACAATTGTTTACTTATTCACTTTATCACAATTCCAGTGGGTCAAAAGTTTACATACACTAAGTTGACGGTGCCTTTAAAGAGCTTGGAAAATTCCAGAAAATGATGTCATGGCTTTAGAAGCTTCTGATAGGCTAATTGATATAATTTCAGTCAATTGGAGGTGTACCTGTGGATGTATTTCAAGGCCTACCTTCAAACTCAGTGCCTTTTTGCTTGACATCATGGGAAAATCAAAAGAAATTGTAGACCTCCACAAGTCTGGTTCATTCTTGGGAGCAATTTCCAAATGCCTGAAGGTACCACGTTCATCTGTACAAACAATAGTACGCAAGTGTAAACACCATGGGACCACGCAGCCGTCATACTGCTCAGGAAGGAGACTCGTTCTGTCTCCTAGAGATGAACGTAGTTTGGTGTGAAAAGTGCAAATCAATCCCAGAACAACAGCAAAGGACCCTGTGAAGATGCTGGATGAAACGGGTACAAAAGTATCTATATCCACAGTAAAACGAGTCCTATGTCAACATAACCTGAAAGGCCGCCCATCAAGGAAGAAGCCACTGCTCCAAAACCACCATAAAAAAGCCAGACTACGGTTTGCAACTGCACATGGGGACAAGGATGGTACTTTTTGGAGAAATGTCCTCTGGTCTGATGAAACAAAAAATATAACTGTTTGGCCATAATGACCATCATTATGTTTGGAGGAAAAAGGGGGAGGCTTGCAAGCCAAAGAACACCATCCAAACCGTGAAGCACGGGGGTGGCAGCATCATGTTGTAGGGGTGCTTTGCTGCAGGAGGGACTGGTGCACTTCACAAAATAGATGGCATCGTGAGGAAGGAAAATTATGTGGATATATTGAAGCAACACATGAAGACATCAGTCAGGAAGTTAAAGCTTTGTTGCAAAGGTGTCTTCCAAATGGACAATGACCCCAAGCATACTTCCAAAGTTGTGGCAAAATGGCTTAAGGACAACATAGTCAAGGTATTGGAGTGGCCATCACAAAGCCCTGACCTCAATCCGATAGAAAATGCGTGGGCAGAACTGAAAAAACATGTGCGAGCAAGGATTTCTACAAACCTGACTCAGTTACACCAGCTTTGGCCTACAAACCTGACTCAGTTACACCAGCTTTGTCAGGAGGAATGGACCAAAATTCACCCAACTTGTCGTGGGGAGCTTGTGGAAGGCAACCCAAAACATTTGACCCAAGTTAAACAATGTAAAGGCAATGCTACGAAATACTAATTGAGTGTTTGTAAACCTCTGACCCACTGGGAATGTGAAATAAATAAAAGCTGAAATAAATAATTCTCTCTATTATTCTGACATTTCACATTCTTAAAATTAAGTGGGGATCCTAACTGACCTAAGACAGGGAACTTTTACTAGAATTAAATGTCAGGGATTGAGAAACTGAGCTTAAATGTATTTGGCTAAGGTGTATGTAAACTTCCGACTTGAACTGTATATGGGGCTTTGGTGACAAAACGGATGGCACTGTGATAGACTACATCCAATTTGCTGAGTAGAGTGTTGGAAGCTATTTTGTAAATAACATCGCCGGAGTCAAGGATCGGTAGGATATTCAGTTTTACGAGGGTATGTTTGGCAGCATGAGTGAAGGATGCTTTGTTGCGAAATAGGAAGCTAATTCTAGATTTTGGATTGGAGATGCTTAATGTGAGTCTGGAAGGAGAGTTTACAGTCTAACCAGACACCTAGGTATTTGTAGTTGTCCACATATTCTAAGTCAGAACCGTAAAGAGTAGTGATGCTGGACGGGCGGGCAGGTGTGGGCAGCGATCGGTTGAAGAGCATGCATTTAGTTTTACTTGCATTTAAGAGCAGTTGGAGGCCACGGAATGAGTGTTGTATGGCATTGAAGCTCGTCTGGAGGTTAGTTAACACAGTGTCCAAAGAGGGGCCGGAAGTATACAGAATGGTGTCGTCTGCATAGAGGTGGATCAGAGAATCACCAGCAGCAAGAGCGACATCATTGGTGTATACAGAGAAAAGAGTCGGCCCGAGAATTGAACCCTGTGGCACCCCCATAGACACTGTCAGAGGTCCGGATAACAGGCCCTCCGATTTGACACACTAAACTCTGTCTGAGAAGTAGTTGGTGAACCTCGCGAGGCAGTCATTTGAGAAACCAAGGCTCTTGAGTCTGCTGATAAGATTGCGGTAATTAAGAATAAAGTGATTGACAGAGTCGAAAGCCTTGGCCAGGTCGATTTAGACGGCTGCACAGTATTGGCTTTTGTCGATGGCGGTTATGATATCGTTTAGGACCTTGAGGTGCACCCATGACCAGCTCGGAAACCAGGTTGCATAGTGGAGAAGGTACGGTGGGATTCGAAATGGTCGGTGATCTGTTTGTTAACTTGGCTTTCGAATACTTTCGAAAGGCAGGGTAGGCTAGATATAGGTCTGTAACAGTTTGGGTCGAGAGTGTCTCCCCCTTTGAAGAGGGGGATGACCGCGGCAGATTTCCAATCTTTAGGGATCTCGGACGATACGAGAAGTTGAACAGGGTAGTAATAGGGGTTGCAACAATTGTGGCGGATAATTTTAGAAAGCGAGGGTCCAGATTGTCTAGCCCAGCTGATTTGTAGGGGTCCAGATTTTGCAGCTCTTTCAGAACCTCAGCTATCTGGATTTGGGTGAAGGAGAAATGGGGGAGGCTTGGGCAAGTTGCTGTGGGGGGTGCAGAGCTGTTGACCGGGGTAGGGGTAGCCAGGTGGAAAGCATGGCCAGCCGTAGAAAAATGCTTATTTTCAATTGTCCTAGATTTATCGGTGGTGACAGTGTTTCCTAGCCTCAGTGAAGTGGGCAGCTGGGAGGAAGTGCTCTTATTCCCCATGGACTTTACAGTGTCCCAGAACCTTTTGAAGTTTGTGCTACAGGATGCAAATTTCTGTTAGGTAAGCAAAAGCTAGCTTTTTCAAACTGCCTGTGTATATTAGTTCCTAACTTCCCTTTAAAGTTGCATATCGCCAGGGCTGTTCGACGCTAAAGCAGAACGCCACAGGATGTTTTTGTGCTGGTCAAGGGCAGTCAGGTCTGGAGTGAACCAAGGGCTATATCTGTTCCTGGTTCTACATTTTTTGAATGGGGCTTATTTAAGATGGTGAGGAAAGCACTTTTAACCTCTGGTATATGTGGGACGGTAGCGTCCAACCTGGCCAACATCCAGTGAAAATGTAGAGCGCCAAATTCAAATAAATTACTAAAAAAATTCAACTTTGATGAAATCACACTTTCCATATACCAAATTAAAGCTACACATGTTGTGAATCCAACAAAAATGCTTTACGGTAAAAGCAAACGATGCTATTATCTGAGGAAAGCAACCCAGTAAACAAAAAGAGAAAAAAGCATATCTCAACCCTGCAGGCGCGACACAAAATGCAGAAATAAAAATATAATTAATGCCTTACCTTTGAGCTGCTTCTGTTGGCACTCCAATATGTCCCATAAACATCACAAATGTTCCTTTTGTTCGATTAATTCCGTCGGTATACATATGCAAAATGTCCATTTATTTGGCGCGTTTGATCCAGAAAAGCACTGGTTCCAACTTGCGCAACGTGACTACAAAATATCTCAAAAGTTACCTGTAAGCATTGTCCAAACATTTCAAACTACTTTTGTAATACAACTTTAGGTATTTTTTAACGTAAATAATACAAATTGAAGACGGGATATACTGTGTTCAATACCGGAGGAAAACAAAGTGGAGCGTGCTATCAGGTCACACGTCTCTAACAAAGAGTACACTAGACTCGAGCCTCATTCTGAACAGTGTTACTTCTTCATTTCTCAAAGGAAAAACCTCAACCAATTTCTAAAGACTGTTGACATCCAGTGGAAGCGATAGGAACTGCAGGAAAGTTGATTAGAAATCCGGATTCCCAATGAAAACCCATTAAAAAGAGTGACCCCCCCCCGTTTGTCCTCGGTTTCGCCTGCCAAATAAGTTCTGTTATACTCACAGACATGATTCAGAGTGTTTTCTATCCAAATCTACTAATAATATGCATATCTTAGCTTCTGGGTCTGAGTAGCAGGCAGTTTACTTTGGGCACGCTTTTCATCCGGACGTGAAAATACTGCCCCCTACCCAAAGAAGTTAAAGAATAACCAGGCATCCTCTACTGACGGAATGAGGTCAATATCCTTCCAGGGTACCCGGGCCAGGTCGAGTAGAAAGGCCTGCTCGTTGAATTGTTTTCGGGAGCCTTTGACAGTGATGAGGGGTGGTCGTTTGACCGCTGACTCATTACGGATGCAGGCAATGAGGCGGTGATCGCTGAGATCTTGGTTGAAGACAGCAGAGGTGTATTTAGAGGGCAGGTTGGTCAGGATGATATCTATGAGGGTGCCCGTGTTTACGGATTTAGGGTTGTACCTGGTGGGTTCCTTGATAATTTGTGTGAGATTGAGGGATCTAGCTTAGATTGTAGGGTGGCTGGGGTGTTAAGCATATCCCAGTTTAGGTCACCTAATAGTACAAACTCTGAAGATAAATGGGGGGCAATTAATTCACATATGGTGTCCAGGGCACAGCTGGGGCCTGAGGGGGGGGTCTATAACAAGCGGCAACAGTGAGAGACTTATTTCTGTAGAAGCTCAAACTGTTGGGGCACAGACCTGGATAGCAGGACAGAACTCTGCAGGCTATCTCTGCAGTAGATTGCAACTCCACCCCGTTTGGCAGTGCTATCTTGGCGTAAAATGTTGTAGTTGGGGATGGAAATTTCATAAGACACGGAATAAGACAAATACACACGTCCTACTGCTACGCCATCTTGGATAGACAAGTTTAGAGCGTTGGACTAGTAACTGGAAGGTTGCAAGATCGAATCCCCGAGGTGACAAGGTAAAAATCTGTTGTTCTGCCCCTGAACAAGGCAGTTAACCCGCTGTTCTTAGGCCGTCATTGAAAATAAGAATTTGTTCTTAACTGACTTGCCTAGTAAAATAAAGGTAAAAATAAATACGTTAAATGTTGGTGTCATTCAAGTAGTAGATAGTCCAGCATGGGTTAATGTTGTTTAGGAAAAGCTTTCCCCAGAGTCCCTCTAAGGGCCCCTTCCCTGTGTTAAATCATACTGTTCACTCCCCTGACTGGCTGATGTCCTTGTGGCAGTGGAGGTTTTGCTGACTGCAATCTAGAGCCACAAATCATTAAAACATTTATTTTTTTCTGCATATCTAAGCATACCTCTTTAACTGTCTTTGTCCTCCAGGCGGATGTTTTTATTTTTAAGAAACTATGCTTCTCTGCTAAAATATGAGTGAAATATTAAAATTATCCAGTACATTTAATAATTTGTTTATTTAAAAAAAAAAAGTCTAACCTTGCCAGCACGCATTCCAGCAAATCATGTTCCATAAGCTAGCTACTCTAACATGATTGATAGCTTGAAATGGATTCTTGGTAGGTAGGTTCCAAACCTCATAACTAATTGGGCCAGCTAGACCCAACTTCATAAAATTGCTAGGTGGCTACTAGTGTTACAGGGAAACAACAACAAAACAAATCAAATCTGAGGGGGCACGTGCCCCCTGTGGGCATGACGCTCTACGGACTGACCTATGGGCCCTGGGGCCTGCTGACTGACCTATCAGAGGGGGCACGTGCCCCCTGTGGGCATGACGCTCTACGGACTGACCTATGGGCCCTGGGGCCTGCTGACTGACCTATCAGAGGGGGCACGTGCCCCCTGTGGGCATGACGCTCTACGGACTGATCTATGGGCCCTGGGGCCTGCTGACTGACCTATCAGAGGGGGCACGTGCCCCCTGTGGGCATGACGCTCTGCTGACTGACCATTTCCCCCCCCTATATTCATTTAGCAGTGGAGGACAGCCACTCACAAAAATATTTTAAAAATTGCATTTTTGGGGTGGTAAAATGTTTTCAGAGTAAAGTTAAGTGACCAAAACCAGATATAAAGTATGTAGAACATATACTGGACTCATATATTTAATATTAGATAATATTTTTAAGAACGTATAATCACCTAAATGAAAACCAACTAGACAGTCGGGGAGAATCAAAAATTAAAAAATGTCAACATGCCCCCATTTTATTTTTAAGTCACTCCGCATAAGAACATGACGTAAGCCATGGTAAAATGTGTATAATTGCAGGAAATCAGAATTGCATTTTGTTCCTGTGTCCAGGAGGAGGTCCTTTTAAAAACATTGGTCGTAGACCGCGCCATTGGCTACGCCCACTACCACGCTAACTTTGCCACCACTGCTGAAATAAATCATAGGACAAGCATTGACTGTACCTACGGGGCCTGGGGCCTACTGACTGTCTGGGCTACGGGGCCTACTGACTGTCTGGGCTACGGGGCCTACTGACTGTCTGGGCTACGGGGCCTACTGACTGTCTGGGCTACGGGGCCTACTGACTGTCTGGGCTACGGGGCCTACCTACTGACTGTCTGGGCTACGGGGCCTACTGACTGTCTGGGCTACGGGGCCTACTGACTGACTGGGCTATGGGGCCTGGGGCCTAATGACTGTCTGGGCTATGGGGCCTGGGGCCTAATGACTGTCTGGGCTATGGGGCCTGGGGCCTACTGACTGTCTGGGCTA
>NC_088405.1:95134554-95254554 GCF_034236695.1 Oncorhynchus nerka | reverse complement strand
GGATCCATGTAGACTTATGTGCCTGAAAGAGAAGTGAATTCCCTTTATTGGGTTGGGTGGAGGGGGATATGTAAATGAGATGTGCATTCCCTTTATTTGGTTGGGTGGAGGGGGATATGTAAATGAGACGTGAATTCCCTTTATTTGGTTGGGTGGAGGGGGATATGTAAATGAGATGTGCATTCCCTTTATTTGGTTGGGTGGAGGGGGATATGTAAATGAGACGTGAATTCCCTTTATTTGGTTGGGTGGAGGGGTATATGTAAATGAGATGTGCATTCCCTTTATTGGGTTGGGTGGAGGGGGATATGTAAATGAGACGTGAATTCACTTTATTGGGTGGAGGGGTATATGTAAATGAGACGTGAATTCCCTTTATTGGGTGGAGGGGTATATGTAAATGAGACATGAATTCCCTTTATTGGGTGGAGGGTGATATGTAAATGAGACGTGAATTCCCTTTATTGGGTGGAGGGTGATATGTAAATGAGACGTGAATTCCCTTTATTGGGTGGAGGGTGATATGTAAATGAGACGTGGAGGGGTATATGTAAATGTTTCACTTATTTTTTTCTCATTGTCTCACCATTGTTACAAACCCATTGCTTTTTTTTGTTTTCTATTTACTAAATTGTATACTTCAGGCCATTGGTGTCTCTCTCACCCCTTGTGTATAGCGCAATGATACGGTAGCACAGGCTGCCAAACAGTGATCGTCTGTCAGCTCAAGGGTGGTAGTAGTAGGCCAGCCATTCAGTTAGGCATTTTTCTAGGTTAAGGTTGTCGATTTAAAAAAAAAAAAAGTAGTAAGGTTCAGTCTCTCTCTGTGGAACAACAGCACTGTAGCTACAGTTTTTGGGGAAGGAAACCTCTTAGTATTGGCCAAAGTGTGTGATACAACCCAAGGCAGGTTGGATCATCGCGAAGCAGAATAGCCGACAGATCAGGTTGAAGCCCTTCAAACCTGATGTGTAAGTTACTATTCACATTCATGGACAGTGGAACATCCCCTGGCTCACGTTGAACAATCTCATTGATACTGTTTTAGATGGGCACTCAACAGTCACTTTCTTTTTTTTTTACACCAGTTGGCTCCTTTATTAGGAAATTGCCATTGTTTCCTTATGGCCGATGACTGCTTCCTGTTAAACCATGCTAGGTCATTAGTTGTACACGCATGATGGAATATGAGGTACTTATGGGTTACACATGGTTTGCATTGTAACTCACTCACTAGCGCTGCACAAGGTATTTGACACAAGAATACTGGTATGGCCTGTTGCAACCCGAATTTTAGCAGTAGAACACCTGAGCTCTTTGGGACGCATGATGACAAGGTCTAAACCTCCATTTTGTTCATGATGACCAGGTCTAAACCTCCATTTTGTGCATGATGACCAGGTCTAAACCTCCATTTTGTGCATGATGACCAGGTCTAAACCTCCATTTTGTGCAGGATGACCAGGTCTAAACCTCCATTTTGTTCATGATGACAAGGTCTAAACCTCCATTTTGTGCATGATGACAAGGTCTAAACCTCCATTTTGTGCATGATGACCAGGTGTAAACCTCCATTTTGTGCATGATGACCAGGTCTAAACCTCCATTTTGTGCATGATGACAAGGTCTAAACCTCCAACTCCCAGAGTCTGGTTGTACACTATAGACTTTCCTAAGGGGTTACTCACAGAGCCCATGTTGGCAGCATTCATATAGGTCCTAACGTTGGAGCAACAAACTTAAACAGGTGTAATAATAGTCCCAAAGTTACTTGTTCCAGAGAGGTACGGGTGGAGTGTTTGGCTTTAAGTCACACACGTCAAAAGTCCTTAAAAGAAGCTTGCTGAATGTGTTCCTGTCGCTAACCTGCTGGATAAGGAGTCAACACATTTAAAAAATGTTTTGATTTTTTATTCAAGTCAAATTAGAAGATAAAACACGTATTAATCAAAATCAACAGAAATACAGATAAATGTATAATGCCCTCGACTCATTTTAATCCACGTCCATTTGGTTCTTAAAACGGTTTCTGTAAATGAATAAACCACGTGAGAACGTGTTCAGGAAGTCATTCTTTAAAAATGTCCCTAGATTTAGAACCTGCATCAACAAATGCCTTCTGTTGGATCACTGGGCCTTTCGCAGTTAAATTGGACCCCCCCCCCCCCACAGCACTCTGTAGATCGCCTGGGTGCCAGTCTGTTTCTGCCGTCGTGCCAACTTTAAAAGGAAATGTCATGGCTCGGCCATGGCGTTGGTAAGAGCACTAACTGATCAGAGACCAGGGGTGTAAACATGCAGATTCTTTTGCTAAAACCTTTTTTTTTTCAAAAACGGAAAGCGCAAACAAGTTTCTATTGGACAAATTCAGATAGATCCCTCCCCGCTTTGGTTCTTGAAACGGTTTCTGTAATGAATAAACCCACGTGAGAGGTAAAAAAAATAATGACTCACCGAAAAGCCCTGTCTTGTATTTAAACGGTCATTGTCTACTTTATTTTCAATAAATGTTCATATTTTAATTTCTGTCATTCGAGTTAGAGGTCACTTGTTTCTGCTATATACATTTTTTTTTGTTTTTTTTTGTCTGAATTACAAGATTGTAAAGTTCTTTCTCTGTGACAAGTGAAATCATTTTGTATTTCTCTACTTATTTTTGTATGAATGGGCTCTCCATTGATCGCTACATCTTAGCTGTATAGACTTAACATTTCTGGGTTATTTCAGAACGAGGGATTGTCCATGGGTCAGTTTGTTCAGAACGAGGGATTGTCCATGGGTCAGTTTGTTCAGAACGAGGGATTGTCCATGGGTCAGTTTGTTCAGAACGAGGGATTGTCCATGGGTCAGTTTGTTCAGAACGAGGGATTGTCCATGGGTCAGTTTGTTCAGAACGAGGGATTGTCCATGGGTCAGTTTGTTTGTGGGAGGAATACTGTAGGTTTGTTTCTGTATTTGACAAATAAGTTGACAAATGCTATATTTTCATACATGGAAAAAAGGTATTACGTGAATGGTACGATTGAATGGGTACAGAGAAACGAATCGAATGAAATCCACTATTTGCTTTACCTTGTGAGAAAACTGTTGCGAAAGTTGACATTAACAGTGAACATTGTAAATGGGGGGGTCATTGGTCATGTGGAAATGGTCTACCATTAAAAACATTCCATCTGAAGTGACCTTTGTGCCTCTTCTTGTAGCATCTCACTCTTTATTATTACACAAAATATGTAACTGAAAACCTGTCATTTCTCTTGCGTTGTAAGTCGCTCTGGATAAGAGCGTCTGCTAAATGACTTAAATGTAAATGTTCATTGCACGCAGTGTCAATGCAACAGTTTGGGCCGCCTAATTTGCCAGAATTGTACGTAATTATGACATGACATTGAAGGTTGTGAAGGTTGTGAAGGCTGTTAGATAAAATATGGAACGGTTCCGTATTTTACTGAAAGAATAAATGTATTGTTTCCGGATTTGACCATATTAATGGCTTGTATTTCTGTGTTTATTATAATTATGATTTGATAGAGCAGTCTGACTGAACGATGGTAGGCACCAGCAGGCTCGTCACTCGCTCTGAGACTAGGAGTAGTTGTTCCCCTTGCTCTGCATGGGTAACGCTGCTTCGAGGGTGGCTGTTGTCGATGTGTTCCTGGTTCGAGCCCAGGGAGGAGCGAGGAGAGGGACGGAAGCTATACTGTTACACTGGAAATACTAAAGTGCCTATAAGAACATCCAATAGTCAAAGGTAAATGAAATACAAATGCTATAGAGAGAAATAGTCCTATAACTACAACCTAAAACTTCTCACCTGGGAATATTTAAGACTCATGTTAAAAGGAACCACCAGCTTTCATAGGTTCTCGTGTTCTGAGTAAGGAACTGAAACGTTAGCTTTCTTACATGGCACATATTGCACTTTTACTTTCTTCTCCAACACTTTGTTTTTGCAATATTTATGAGGCAAAATGGATTTTTATTGATGTATTCATTTAGTATTGTTTAATTGTCATTATTACAACAACAAAAAAGGCCCGATTAAATCGGTGTAAATCATAATCGGTCGACCTCTAGTTAGCACGGTATAAGGTTTTATTCTTTAAAAAAGTGTAATTACCCAAGGGCTATATTGAAGAATCTCTACAGTTCATCATCTAGGACGTTAGGAACTAAATTACACCAGAGGGGGGTATACTACTAAGCTAAATCTACTCAGGGTTTTCTAAAGCTAGCCAGCTATCTTCACATTCCAGCTCAGGTTTCATCCGAACTACAACAGTGGATATTGCTCGTCCGCCTAAATTTTAAACAGTCGTCATCTTGCTCAAATGAAGGGGATGACCTAATCTTTGTGAGATGGAGGGTATCGGATTTCATTGGTCCTCAACTCGCGGCTCAGACACGTCAAAAATAAATGGAGTTAAACCGAGCTAGCTTGCCGAAACTCAAATACGTCTGCCAAAGCTTGTGGGCGAGCGGATTACAGCCTAGAGTTACCAAAGACGACTCGAGGCTGTAATCGCTGCCTAAGGTGCTTCAACAAAAGGTTTCTAAAAACCGGGTTTTGTTTTGTCATTACGGGATAGTGTGTGTAAATTGATGAGGGGAGGGGGAGGTGAGAAGACGAGATAGTCCATTTTAGAATCAGGCTGTAACGTAACAAAATGTGGAAAAAGTCACGGGGGTCTGAATACTTTCTGTATGTCTACGCTAAACGCTGCATTAGTCCTTGACATGTCTATCACACAATCTGATTCAGCGATTCAGACTGAATAAAGTCCTCAAATGAATACAAATAAAAACGACAAGAGTAAAAAAATAAAAATGCATATTCTTTCTTTCATACATCACATTCCCATTTATTTACACTGAAAAGCATCATGATTCACATTCATGTATATAACTGGTTGATCCCCTGAATTACAAAAAAAAAAAAGAGGCAAGACAGAGGTGGTAACCAATGGTTGTGTACCAAGTCATCGACTGTCTCAAATGAGGGCATTTGATTCATCTGGCCCGGGTAGGCGTGTTGATTGCATTTGTTTTGGAACAGGTTAAAGATTAAAGACATGGGAGTAATGAGTAGGAATTCTGTGTTTTCACATGCAAAAGTGATTGCTTTTGATTTTAAAAAAAATAAACGATCTGCCTTCCGAATGAAAAGTTAACATGACCGAACAGCGCAGATGACCGTTTGATTTGAGAAGGACACTCCTTCTTACTGATTTGATTTGAGAAGGACACTCCTTCTTACTGATTTGAGAAGGACACTCCTTCTTACTGATTTGATTTGAGAAGGACACTCCTTCTTACTGATTTGATTTGAGAAGGACACTCCTTCTTACTGATTTGATTTGAGAAGGACACTCCTCCTTACTGATTTGATTTGAGAAGGACACTCCTTACTGATTTGATTTGAGAAGGACACTCCTCCTTACTGATTTGATTTGAGAAGGACACTCCTCCTTACTGATTTGATTTGAGAAGGACACTCCTCCTTACTGATTTGATTTGAGAAGGACACTCCTCCTTACTGATTTGATTTGAGAAGGACACTCCTCCTTACTGATTTGATTTGAGAAGGACACTCCTTCTTACTGATTTGATTTGAGAAGGACACTCCTTCTTACTGATTTGATTTGAGAAGGACACTCCTTCTTACTGATTTGATTTGAGAAGGACACTCCTCCTTACTGATTTGATTTGAGAAGAACACTCCTCCTTACTGATTTGATTTGAGAAGGACACTCCTCCTTACTGATTTGATTTGAGAAGGACACTCCTTCTTACTGATTTGATTTGAGAAGGACACTCCTTCTTACTGATTTGATTTGAGAAGGACACTCCTTCTTACTGATTTGATTTGAGAAGGACACTCCTCCTTACTGATTTGATTTGAGAAGGACACTCCTTCTTACTGATTTGATTTGAGAAGGACACTCCTTACTGATTTGATTTGAGAAGGACACTCCTTCTTACTGATTTGATTTGAGAAGGACACTCCTCCTTACTGATTTGATTTGAGAAGGACACTCCTCCTTACTGATTTGATTTGAGAAGGACACTCCTCCTTACTGATTTGATTTGAGAAGGACACTCCTTCTTACTGATTTGATTTGAGAAGGACACTCCTTCTTACTGATTTGATTTGAGAAGGACACTCCTTCTTACTGATTTGATTTGAGAAGGACACTCCTCCTTACTGATTTGATTTGAGAAGGACACTCCTCCTTACTGATTTGATTTGAGAAGGACACTCCTCCTTACTGATTTGATTTGAGAAGGACACTCCTTCTTACTGATTTGATTTGAGAAGGACACTCCTTCTTACTGATTTGATTTGAGAAGGACACTCCTTCTTACTGATTTGATTTGAGAAGGACACTCCTCCTTACTGATTTGATTTGAGAAGGACACTCCTCCTTACTGATTTGATTTGAGGACGACACTCCTTCTTACTGATTTTGATCGTTCACGTCACGCGCCATAGACCGTTGACCTGCAGCTCCGCATAATCAAATCCACCTATTGACATTGCTATAACATACGTGGTTAAGCGGATAGGTAAAATAGCTACCCCCAGGCGTTGTAAGATCTGCCAGGCGTCAGCGAAGAGGGACGCACAGGAATAGGTGCGTTTCCACAGGCACACCAATTCTGATCATTCTTCCACTAAATCAGATCTGGTCGTTTGACCAATTAGTGAAACAAATATCAGAATTGAGCTGCTTTTGTGTAAACGCAGCCATTGATCCCGTTGTTTCTGGTAATTGTGTGTTCTAGTCGTCACGCAGTCTGCGTCATACAGGTTGGTGTTAAGACACAACACGGAAAAAAACAGAGGACTACCTGGACTCATCAAATAAGAAATTATTTGTTTTTGGGTTGCAAAGCGTTTAGAAATGTTTTGTTATAATGTGCAGGGTTCTGCGCTAATGAATACGACCCAGGTGTGTCAGGGATATGTAGCCAGGTAGCAGGGGTACCTGGACCAGGTGGGCAGCAGGCCCGTCTCATTGGCCAGCCTCCAGTACCTCTCCCTCAGGAGGAAGGCCCCAGCTTTGGGCTGCCTCTGCCGGCTGAAGATTCCCTTCTTGTTGCCCACAACACGGGCCACCGCTGCAGAGAGAGTGAGAGAGACACATGTTCATTTCCCAGAGTGCTTTGTTTCAACCGTCAAAGTATAGATAAAACTATAGATCTGTACAGAATACAAGCTATTTTTTCATTTAACAAGACAAGTCAGTTAAGAACAAATTCTTATTTATAATGACGGCCTAGGAACAGTGGGTTAACTGCCTTGTTCAGGGGGCAGTACGACAGATCTTTTACCTTGTCAGCTCTACGATTCGATCTAGCAACCTTTCGGTTAATGGTCCAACACTCTAACCACCTGCCGCCCCGGGAAGCAAACAAGCGAACCATCGTCAAATTCCTCACCACCAAATTCCAGAGGTGTAGACTCACTCGAGTCACATGACTGGAGCACACAGTGCCTTCAGGAAGTATTCACACCCCTTTGTCCACACTGTTGTGTTACAACCTTGCACTTCAAATGGATTACATTGAGATTTGACGTCACTGGCCCACACATAATACCCCATAATGTCAAAGCGGAATTATGTTTTTCATTTTTCCCCCCTCTCTCTCAAAACTAATTTAAAAAATGAAAAGCTGACGTGTCTCGAGTCAATAAAGTATTTAACCCCTTTGTTATCGCAAGCTGAAATAAGTTCAGGGGTAAAACTGTGCTTAATAAGTTGCATTGACTCATCTCTGTACCCCACAGATACAATTATCTGTAACGTCACTTAGTCGAGCAGTGAATTCCAAACACACAGATTCCACCACAGAGAGACTGGGAAGGGGGGCACCTATTGGTAGATCAAATTAAACATAGAATTTCCCTTTGCGCATGGTGAAGTTATTAATTGCACTTTGGATGGTGCATCAATACACACGGACGTCCTTCCTAACTCAGTTGCCGGAGAGGAAGGAAACCGCTCAGGAATGTCACCATGAGGCCCGATGGTGACTTTAAAATAGAGTTCAATGGCTGTGATAGGAGGAAACTGCGGATGGATCAACCACATTGTAGTTACTCCACAATACTAACCTAAATGACAGAGTGAAAAGGAGGAAGCCTGTACAGAATAAAAATATTACAAAACATGCACTCTGTTTGCAACAAGGCACTAAAGTAAAACTGCAAAAAAACGTGACAAAGCAATTCACTTGTTGTCCTGAATACAGTGTTATGGTTAAGGGCTTGTAAGTTAGCATTTCCCTGTAAGACATATACAAATACCTGTTGTATTTGGCGCATGTGACAAATACAATTTGACGTGACGCATTGTCAGTATGCGAAAACAGAATGTTTATAATAGTACAACATTTTTTTAAAAATCATCTATGGTTTAATAAAATGTCAGGATGTTCCTCATTTCAGCTCTTCATCTAGTAGAATTCAATGCACATTTTCCCACAATGCATTGGAAGAGCTAGCCAAACAACGAAACTTAGGCTACTTAATTGGGAAGATGCCTTGAAGCTTCAGCGGTGGCATTCAAAATGTAGGCTTAGTTTCATGAAGGTGGAAAAAGTACCCAACTGTCATACTTAAAGTAAAAGTAAAGACAGCTTAATAGAAAATGACTCAAGTAAAAGTGAGAGTCACCCAGTAAAATACTACTTGACTAAAAGTCAAAATATTTTGTTCTAAAAATATACTTATGTCTCAAAAGTACAAATAATTTAAAAATGCCAAACCAGGATGGCAGTTTGTTTTTCTTAAATTTATGGATAGCCAGGGGCACAACACACAGACGTAATCTACAAACAAAATGTGTGTTTAGTGAGTCTACCAGATCAGAGGCAGTAGAACAGGGATGTTCTGTTGATACGTGTGTAAATGGGACCATTTTCCTGTCCTGCTAAGCATTCAATATATAACGAGTACTTTTGGGTGTCAGGGGAAATATGTATGGAGTAAAAAGTAGTAAAGCAAAAGTAATCAAAAATATTAATAGTAAAGTACAGATACCACCAAAACAACTACTTAAGTAGTACTTTAAAGTATTATTACTTAAGTACTTTACAGCACTGACCATACCAAACATATCATACTAATTTGAGTGTCCCGTACTGTTACATCTACGAGACCAGGCTGTCCAAAGTGATAATGTGCAGACAGACCATGCTGTCCATCTAATCCTGCAACCTCCACTGCATAGATGCAGGCTCTGCAGGCCGTGCGATTCTGCAGGCGGTGCGATTCTGCAGGCGGTGCGATTCTGCAGGCGGTGCGATTCTGCAGGCCGTGCGATTCTGCAGGCGGTGCGATTCTGCAGGCGGTGCGATTCTGCAGGCGGTGCGATTCTGCAGGCGGTGCGATTCTGCAGGCCGTGCGATTCTGATTGCTCTGGACTCCAGAGAAGTGATATTGGCTGCTAACATGAATGACTTTCAACAACAACAAAAAAAAAAAACAGAAATAAATTGTTTTACACCTGCATTTTAAGTTTTGAAAATGCTTTGCCGTTTATGGCTGTAATGACAGGTTCCATTCGGGCAGCTTCTTCTTCTCTTTTGACCCACAGTTTCTTCTTCTTCTCTTTTGACCCACAGCTTCTTCTTCTTCTCTTTTGACCCACAGTTTCTTCTTCTTCTCTTTTGACCCACAGTTTCTTCTTCTTCTCTTTTGACCCACAGTTTCTTCTTCTCCTCTTTTGACCCACAGTTTCTTCTTCTCCTCTTTTGACCCACAGTTTCTTCTTCTCCTCTTTTGACCCACAGTTTCTTCTTCTCCTCTTTTGACCCACAGTTTCTTCTTCTTCTCTTTTGACCCACAGTTTCTTCTTCTCCTCTTTTGACCCACAGTTTCTTCTTCTCCTCTTTTGACCCACAGTTTCTTCTTCTTCTCTTTTGACCCACAGTTTCTTCTTCTTCTCTTTTGACCCACAGTTTCTTCTTCTTCTCTTTTGACCCACAGTTTCTTCTTCTCTTTTGACCCACAGTTTCTTCTTCTTCTCTTTTGACCCACGGTTTCTTCTTCTTCTCTTTTGACCCACGGTTTCTTCTTCTTCTCTTTTGACCCACAGTTTCTTCTTCTTCTCTTTTGACCCACAGTTTCTTCTTCTCCTCTTTTGACCCACAGTTTCTTCTTCTTCTCTTTTGACCCACCGTTTCTTCTTCTTCTCTTTTGACCCACAGTTTCTTCTTCTTCTCTTTTGACCCACAGTTTCTTCTTCTTCCCGCAGGTCAAACAGTTTGAAAACCACTGAGCTAGCTTACAGATTGTTGATTTGCTGTACAGCTATTGGCTCGGGTCCTGAACAAACATCAAATTGTAAGGAGAGAGGATTTCCATAAATAAATAGGCAGCTCCAAAGAGTTTGGGTTTATCAAGAAGATCAAACTGTTAACTTTGCAAGCTCATAAAGCAAATGGGACATCAATCAACAATTACTAGCATAGGCCTACAGGTCTTTTAGTACGTCGAAATGGCTTGGTATTGATCACTTACTTATGAAGCTTTTGGAATTTCTTAAAATTCATTATTACATTTTTTGGGGGACATAAAATACTAAAAACTAGGGCCAGGACAATACCAGTATTGTAATGTTTTTTTTTTACCCCGTGGCAAATATTAAAAACACGAAGCAAACCAAAGGCTGACCTTTAAAAAACTGCTGTATATAAAATGTGGTGTGCTATAGCTTGGAAAAGAATTAAATGTGACTCTGGATGACATCATAATGATGGTTTGTTTTCCTTAAAGAAGAAGTGAAAAATCGGCTTCGTGTTTCGATTCATATTTTATCTTGTGTTTTGTTTCCTTGCCAAGATACTGGTATCATCCCGGCCCTAGTAAAAACATCAGCAAATCAGCTCCAAGAGATTTTCATTTTAGAAATCTGTTCTGATGTAATCCCACGCATGGTAGAGAGATGTAATCATACACAAAATGTAAGCAAGGTATGAAATTATTATATTTTAGTCTAAATGTTTGGGCTTCTTGCGGTCATTTTAAAGTGTACAAATGATTTTGTAATTATGTTCAGGTCCCCTGACCATCCGCTCAAGAAAGAAATCGGCCCGCGGCTGTATCTAGTTGATTATTCCTGGTGTAAACCCTCCTTGTGTGCCATACCCATTCCTGCTGACTCCGAGCTTACCAACCACTGGGGGCTTTAAATATAATTCACATCAATATCAGCACCTTTTCAAGAACTGGCCTAGTTTCAACTCCTACTACTACCCAACCGCCACACTACTAACTCCTACATTACTAACTCCTACATTACTAACTCCTACATTACTAACTCCTACTACTACCCCACCACCACACTACTAACTCCTACAGTACTAACTCCTACACTACTAACTCCCCCCCTACACTACTAACTCCTACACTACTAATTCCTACACTACTAACTCCCCCCTACACTACTAACTCCCACACTACTAACTCCCACAGTACTAACTCCTACCACCACCACACTACTAACTCCTACAGTACTAACTCCCACACTACTAACTCCTACAGTACTAACTCCCACACTACTAACTCCCACACTACTAACTCCCACACTACTAACTCCCACACTACTAACTCCCACACTACTAACTCCCACAGTACTAACTCCTACAGTACTAACTCCTACAGTACTAACTCCCCCCCTACACTACTATCTCCTACACTACTAACTCCTACCCTACTAACTCCTACCCTACTAACTCCCACACTACTAACTCCTACATTACTAACTCCTACCACTACCCCACCACCACACTACTAACTCCTACACTACTAACTCCTACAGTACTAACTCCCACAGTACTAACTCCCACACTACTAACTCCTACACTACTAACTCCTACACTACTGACCCCTACACTACTGACCCCTACACTACTAACTCCCCCCCTACACTACTAACTCCTACCCTACACAACTAACTCCCACACTACTAACTCCCCCTACACTACTAACTCCTAAACCACCCCTACACTACTAACTCCTACACCACTAACTCCCACCCCTACACTACTAACTCCTACAGTACTAACTCCCACACTACTAACTCCTACACTACTAACTCCTACACTACTAACTCCTACACTACTGACCCCTACACTACTAACTCCCCCCCTACACTACTAACTCCTACCCCACACAACTAACTCCCACACTACTAACTCGCCCCTACACTACTAACTCCTAAACCACCCCTACACTACTAAATCCCACCCCTACACTACTAACTCCTAAACCACCCCTACACTACTAACTCCTAAACCACCCCCACACTACTAACTCCTATCCCTACACTAACTCCTACACTACTAACTCCTATCCATACACTAACTCCTACACTACTAACTTCTACTCCTACACTACTAACTTCCACCCCTACACTACTAACTCCTACCCTACTCTACTAACTCCCACCCCTACACTACTAACTCCCACCCCTACACTACTAACTCCTAAACCACCCCTACACTACTAACTCCCCCTACACTACTAACTCCTACCCTACACAACTAACTCCCACACTACTAACTCCTAAACCACCCCTACACTACTAAATCCCACCCCTACACTACTAACTCCTAAACCACCCCTACACTACTAACTCCTAAACCACCCCCACACTACTAACTCCTATCCCTACACTACTAACTCCTATCCATACACTAACTCCTACACTACTAACTTCTACTCCACTAACTTCTACTCCTACACTACTAACTTCCACCCCTACACTACTAACTCCTACCCTACTCTACTAACTCCCACCCCTACACTACTAACTCCTAAACCACCCCTACACTACTAACTCCTAAACCACCCCTACACTACTAACTCCCACCCCTACTCTACTAACTCCCACCCCTACTCTACTAACTCCCACCCCTACTCTACTAACTCCCACCCCTACTCTACTAACTCCCACCCCTACACTACTAACTCCTAAACTACTAACTCCTAAACCACCCCTACACTACTAACTCCCAAACCACCCCTACACTACTAACTCCTAAACCACCCCCACACTACTAACTCCTAAACCACCCCCACACTACTAACTCCTTCCCCTACACTAACTCCTACACTACTAACCCCTACCCCACCCCTACACTACTAACTCCCACCCCTATATTACTAACTCCTACACTACTAACTTCCACTCCTACACTACTGACCCCTACCCTACTAACTCCTACCCTACTAGCTCCCACCCCTACACTACTAACTCCTACACTACTAACTCCTACCCTACTAGCTCCCACCCCTACACTACTAACTCCTACCCTACTAACTCCCACCCCTACACTACTAACTAATAAACCACCCCTACACTACTAACTCCTAAACCACCCCTACACTACTAACTCCTAAACCACCCCCACACTACTAACTCCTTCCCCTACACTAACTCCTACACTACTAACTCCTACACTACTAACTTCCACTCCTACACTACTGACCCCTAAACTACTAACGCCTACCCCTACACTACTAACTAATAAACCACCCCTACACTACTAACTCCTACACTACCACCCCTACACTACTTACTCCCACCCTACACTACTAACTCCCACCCCTACACTACTAACCCCAACACTACTAACCCCTACACTACTAACTCCCACCCCACACTACTAACTCCTACCCCAACTCCTACACTACTAACCCCTACCCCACCCCACCCCTACACTACTAACTCCCACCCTTACATTACTAACTCCTACACTACTAACGCCTACACTACTAACTCCCACCCTTACATTACTAACTCCTACACTACTAACTCCCACCCCTACACTACTAACGCCTACACTACTAACTCCCACCCCTACATTACTAACTCCTACCCTACTATCCCTTACCCCACCCCCATACTACTAACTCCTACACTACTAACTTCCACCCCTACTAACTCCTACACCACCACCCCTACACTACTAGCTCCTACACCACTAACTCCTACCGCTAGCTCCTACACCACTAACTCCTACACCACTAACTCCTACCGCTAGCTCCTACACCACTAACTCCTACCGCTAGCTCCTACACCACTAACTCCTACCGCTAGCTCCTACACCACTAACTCCTACCGCTAGCTCCTACACCACTAACTCCTACCGCTAGCTCCTACACCACTAACTCCTACCGCTAGCTCCTACACCACTAACTCCTACCGCTAGCTCCTACACCACTAACTCCTACCGCTAGCTCCTACACCACTAACTCCTACCGCTAGCTCCTACACCACTAACTCCTACCGCTAGCTCCTACACCACTAACTCCTACCGCTAGCTCCTACACCACTAACTCCTACCGCTAGCTCCTACACCACTAACTCCTACCGCTAGCTCCTACACCACTAACTCCTACCGCTAGCTCCTACACCACTAACTCCTACCGCTAGCTCCTACACCACTAACTCCTACCGCTAGCTCCTACACCACTAACTCCTACCGCTAGCTCCTACACCACTAACTCCTACCGCTAGCTCCTACACCACTAACTCCTACCGCTAGCTCCTACACCACTAACTCCTACCGCTAGCTCCTACACCACTAACTCCTACCGCTAGCTCCTACACCACTAACTCCTACCGCTAGCTCCTACACCACTAACTCCTACCGCTAGCTCCTACCGCTAGCTACACCACTAACTCCTACCGCTAGCTACACCACTAACTCCTACCGCTAGCTACACCACTAACTCCTACCGCTAGCTACACCACTAACTCCTACCGCTAGCTACACCACTAACTCCTACCGCTAGCTACACCACTAACTCCTACCGCTAGCTACACCACTAACTCCTACCGCTAGCTACACCACTAACTCCTACCGCTACACCACTAACTCCTACCCCACCGACACACGACTAACTCCTCGTACTACTGCCGTCTTTCCCCTTACTCTAGGCTCCATTCAATCCGTACGGCGGAAGTTCATCGCAGTAATACGGTTGAGCCGCCATACTGTACGCAGTTCACCATGAACTCAGTCTCTGCCAACGCTGGAACATTGCCTATCAATTTAAAAATTGCGCTATAGCGCTGAACTTCTGCGATACGGATTGAATCGAGCCCCTTGAGTAAAGAAGAAGAAGAAGAAAAAAGAAAGAATAAAAAGTCCAAGACAATAATATTAGCTAAACAAGCAAAGTCATGACAACCAGCTTCAATGGTAGGTTGTTGCAAGAACGGTTGTCATAACGACACTATCAATCTATTCCAAGTCCTTCAGGTTTTCAGGAATTCTTCCTTACTTTGTGCCGTCATGAAGTCAGCAAAGTTCCAGATGAGTTCTCCAATGACATACTCCTTCCTCTTCTGGTCGAACACGTCATGGTAGTTTTTTAACACGATTTTCTGGTATTCCTCAGTGAACATCATGGGAGGATCCTGTAAATTTTTTAATTTTATTTCCATTGATCATTCAAGCTCAACCACTTAACCAGTGTTCAAGCCTAGGTAGGTGCTTGACAGAGGTCTTTTTTTCAAGCACGTTTGACAAAATGGTATCCAGACTATTGTTCGCCTCAAAGAGAGACCTTGAAATCTTAACAAGCACAGGTCTGTTTACTTTTGACAAAAATTTTTTTTTAAATGTCTGTTTGTGACCTGTGGAGAACATGACACGGAACATAGAACAACAAAGTAGTTCTGGAACACTCACCGTGTGCATTCCCGGAACCACATCAGCTCCGTATTCACTCTGGATGATGGGTTTCTGGTACTTCCTGTACCAGTTCTCAAACTGGGTGTTGAGCTGGTAGGGGATGACCTCCGGGTGACCTGGGTCACTGTACCAGGAGAAGTAACTGTTCACACATATCACATCCACATAGGGAGCCTTGTGGGGGGGGGCAACGACACAGTGTTACGGTGTTCAACTACAATTTTATTGGTATTGAATTGCCATTGTAAATGTTCATAATGTAAATGGAGCCTATGTATAGACTGTTTTCAATGTGAGAAGAAATATAACTACTGGTTCAGTGTTGCAGTCCTTGTTATGATATATATATATATATATATATATATATATATATAGATATCTATATATTGGCATTGAATTGCCATAGTAGTGTATGGCATGTTAGTCATAACTGTGCTTAGTTTAGTCACTGATAAACTATGCCTGGTAAGTCTGAGTGGAACAGACATGCAGTAAAACCATTCCTCTTATAGAGTTATCTGCAGCAGGGAGTCACACCTCAGCGAGCCAGGATGATTGAATCAGGGCATAGGTATGCCTTCAAAAAGAAATTGCTATATATATATATTTTGGCATCAAGCACAGTCAAAGGCTCTTTTTCAGTTAGTCTTTCCTCGATTCCTCATATATCCTCTACCCTGAAAACGTCTTGGAAGAGGTCCACAATTCCCCCTCTGACCTTTTTCAAAAAGTTTGGAGAAGGAGAGGAATCGAGGACTTAGCAAATTGAGAAAGCCATAGTTCTGTGAATAATCCTTCATAAACATAACAAGAGAAACACAGTGAAGTCTCACCCCCTTGTCCCTGGCAAAGTTACTGGCGGTGATAAACGTGACCGGTCGAGTGACATCCAGAGATTTGGTATGAGCTATCAGTGTCCTGAAAAAGACAAACAAAAACATTTAGAGAGCAATGGTTTCCTTGTTCCAAGATGGGGTAAGGTGTCAGGGGTTAAGGGGTCAGGGTACAGAGACTTAGTGGGGAAGAAAGGACCTGGAAGAAGAAAATGACTGATACCGTGAGGCCGTTTTTGTTGACTATGATACACTCAGTATCACAGTTCGAGGTCGACCGATTAATCGGAATGGCCGGCCGATTTCATAATCCGTAATCGGCATTTGTTTTGGACACCGATCATGGCCGATTACATTGCACTCCACGAGGAGACTGCGTGGCCGATTACATTGCACTCCACGAGGAGACTGCGTGGCAGGCTGACTACCTGTTATGCGAGTGCAGCAAGGTGCCACGGTAAGGTGCTAGCTAGCATTAAACTTATCTTATAAAAAACAATCAATCTTAACATAATCCCTAGTTAACTACACATGGTTGAAGATGTTACGAGTTTATCTAGCTTGTCCTCCGTTGCATATAATCGATGCGGTGCCTGTTAATTTATCATTGAATCACAGCCTACTCCAAACGGGTGATTTAACAAGCGCATTCGCGAAAAAAGCACTGTCGTTTCACCAATGTGTACCTACCCATAAACATCAACGCCTTTCTTAAAATCAATACACAAGTATATATTTTTAAACCTGCATATTTAGTTAATATTGCCTGCTAACATGAATTTCTTTTAACTAGGGAAATTGTGTCACTTCTCTTGTGTTCTGTGCAACAGAGTCAGGGTATATTCAGTAGTTTGGGCCACCTGGCTCGTTGCGAACTGTGTGAAGACTATTTCTTCCTAACAAAGACAGACAACTTCACCAAACGGGGGATGATTTAACAAAAGCGCATTTGTGAAAAAAAGCACAATCGTAGCATGACTGTACCTAACCATAAACATCAATGCCTTTATTAAAATCAATACACAGAAGTTTATTTTTTAAACCTGCATATTTAGTTAAGAAATTCAAGTTAGCAGGCAATATTAAACTAAGGAAATTGTGTCACTTCTCTTGCGTTCATTGCACGCAGAGTCACGGTATATGCAACAGTTTGGGCCGCCTGGCTCGTTGCAAACTAATTTGCCAGAATTTTACGTAATTATGACATGACATTGAAGGTTCTACAATGTAACAGCAATATTTGGACTTAGGGATGCCACCCGTTAGATAAAATACGGAACGGTTCCGTATTTCACTGAAAGAATAAACGTTTTGAAATTAGTTTCCATATTTGACCATATTAATGACCTAAGGCTTGTATTTCTGTGTTAATTATAATATAATTAAGTCTATGATTTGATAGAGCAGTCTGACTGAACGATGGTAGGCAGCAACAGGCTCGTAAGCATTCATTCAAACAGCACTTTACTGCGTTTGACAGCAACTCTTCGCAATGCTTCAAGCATTGCGATGTTTATGACTTCAAGCCAACTCCCGAGATTAGGCTGGCAATACTAAAGTACCTATTAGAATATCCAATAGTCAAAGGTACATGAAATACAAATGGTATAGAGAGAAATAGTCCTATAATAACTACAACCTAAAACTTCTTACCTGGGAATATTGAAGACTCATGTTAAAAGGAACCACTAACTTTCATGTTGAGCAAGAAACATAAACTTTAGCTTTTTTTACATGGCACATATTGCACTTTTACTTTCTTCTCAAACCCTTTGTTTTTGCATTATTTAAACCAAATTGAAAAATGTTTCATTATTTATTTGAGACTAAATTAATTTTATTGATGTATTATATTAAGTTAAGTGTTCATTGTTCATTCAGTATTGTTGTAATTGTCATTGCAAATAAATATATAAATAAATAAAAATTGCCCGATTAATTGGTATCGGCTTTTTTTTTGGGTCCTCCAATAAATCGGTATCGGCGTTGAAAAATCATAATCGGTCGACCTCTACTCGGGGTATCAGACTGTCTTTGTTGACTACGATACAAACTCAGCCTCACAGTATCAGACTGTCTTTGTTGACTACGATACAAACTCAGCCTCACAGTATCAGACGGTCTTTGTTGACTACGATACAAACTCAGCCTCACAGTATCAGACTGTCTTTGTTGACTACGATACAAACTCAGCCTCACAGTATCAGACTGTCTTTGTTGACTACGATACAAACTCAGCCTCACAGTATCAGACGGTCTTTGTTGACTACGATACAAACTCAGCCTCACAGTATCAGACTGTCTTTGTTGACTACGATACAAACTCAGCCTCACAGTATCAGACTGTCTTTGTTGACTACGATACAAACTCAGCCTCACAGTATCAGACTGTCTTTGTTGACTACGATACAAACTCAGCCTCACAGTATCAGACTGTCTTTGTTGACCACATAGTGAAGTACTGTAACGTCAATAAACTTGGAGGAAATTCCTGCTGTTTGCCTGTTCGGTCTGTCACGCCCTGAGTGGAGGTAAGGACAACTGTAGCCGCTCTGTGAACGGTAGGGCTCAGTAGTACTCGGACTGCATTCCACATGCCAGTAATCCATTCTACCAGGACATGCTCAGACTCACCCATACACTGCGCTCCCATCTGATGAATAAGCAAAGTACACACCCACTCACATGCGTGGGTTTTACAGGTGTAAAGCGAATACCAACGCTGCTTGAAATACCTTGGAAATTGTAGCCTTCAAGGCCTTGCCCCCCCCCCCCCCCCCAAAAGCAGCACTGCGTAATGCTAGGTCGTCCGCCAATAATAACACAGCCTACAATCTCTGTTATGCTCCGTTTCCCTTCCTCAATGACGTCACCCTTACAGTTTTTGCCAATTGTTTACACACTGAAAGTTTAATGCTTAGATAAAAGCACGAACACTTTTGTAACCATGTCGTAAAACAAAAAAAGGCACCAAAAGTACAAACATTTTCTGCTTTGCACTTTGCTTTGCAATTCTGCAACACACTGCACATTCGTTTCTTACAATTAGACACTTCGTTCAAGAATGAAATCTCTTGCAATCATTGGGAAAACGCTTCAATTCAAAATGCAAAACGTACCTGAAATTGGCAACACACACACCCACAAAAACACCCACAAAAACACTTCTACAGTAATTGAACACCAATCAGTCTGAGCCTTAGCACTGCAAATAGACCTCAGGTAAACTCACCTCTTTTGAGAGAACTTTCCAAGCAGTGAGAGCGAGAGAGAGGAAGAGGAACAGAGAGCCACTTTGGTGGACCATGTCATAAATCACATAAATAAATCACAGCCTGACGATGAGGGAGGCGGAGAGCCCATCCCAGCCTGACGATGAGGGAGGCGGAGAGTCCACCCCAGCCTGACGATGAGGGAGGCGGAGAGTCCACCCCAGCCTGACGATGAGGGAGGCGGAGAGTCCACCCCAGCCTGACGATGAGGGAGGCGGAGAGTCCACCCCAGCCTGACGATGAGGGAGGCGGAGAGCCCACCCCAGCCTGACGATGAGGGAGGCGGAGAGCCCACCCCAACCTGACGATGAGGGAGGCGGAGAGCCCACCCCAGCCTGACGATGAGGGAGGCGGAGAGCCCACCCCAGCCTGACGATGAGGGAGGCGGAGAGTCCACCCCAGCCTGACGATGAGGGAGGCGGAGAGTCCACCCCAGCCTGACGATGAGGGAGGCGGAGAGCCCACCCCAGCCTGACGATGAGGGAGGCGGAGAGTCCACCCCAGCCTGACGATGAGGGAGGCGGAGAGTCCAGCCCAACCTGACGATGAGGGAGGCGGAGAGTCCACCCCAGCCTGACGATGAGGGAGGCGGAGAGTCCATCCCAGCCTGACGATGAGGGAGGCGGAGAGTCCAGCCCAGCCTGACGATGAGGGAGGCGGAGAGTCCATCCCAACCTGACGATGAGGGAGGCGGAGAGTCCATCCCAACCTGACAATGAGGGAGGCGGAGAGCCCACCCCAACCTGACGATGAGGGAGGCGGAGAGCCCACCCCAGCCTGACGATGAGGGAGGCGGAGAGCCCACCCCAGCCTGACGATGAGGGAGGCGGAGAGCCCACCCCAACCTGACGATGAGGGAGGCGGAGAGCCCACCCCAACCTGACGATGAGGGAGGCGGAGAGCCCACCCCAGCCTGACGATGAGGGAGGCGGAGAGTCCACCCTAGCCTGACGATGAGGGAGGCGGAGAGTCCATCCCAGCCTGACGATGAGGGAGGCGGAGAGTCCATCCCAGCCTGACGATGAGGGAGGCGGAGAGTCCAGCCCAACCTGACGATGAGGGAGGCAGAGAGTCCATCCCAACCTGACGATGAGGGAGGCGGAGAGTCCATCCCAACCTGACGATGAGGGAGGCGGAGAGTCCATCCCAACCTGACGATGAGGGAGGCGGAGAGTCCATCCCAACCTGACGATGAGGGAGGCGGAGAGTCCATCCCAACCTGACGATGAGGGAGGCGGAGAGTCCAGCCCAACCTGACGATGAGGGAGGCGGAGAGTCCACCCCAGCCTGACGATGAGGGAGGCGGAGAGTCCATCCCAGCCTGACGATGAGGGAGGCGGAGAGTCCATCCCAGCCTGACGATGAGGGAGGCGGAGAGTCCAGCCCAGCCTGACGATGAGGGAGGCGGAGAGTCCATCCCAACCTGACGATGAGGGAGGCGGAGAGTCCATCCCAACCTGACGATGAGGGAGGCGGAGAGTCCATCCCAACCTGACGATGAGGGAGGCGGAGAGTCCATCCCAACCTGACGATGAGGGAGGCGGAGAGTCCATCCCAACCTGACGATGAGGGAGGCGGAGAGTCCATCCCAACCTGACGATGAGGGAGGCGGAGAGTCCAGCCCAACCTGACGATGAGGGAGGCGGAGAGTCCAGCCCAACCTGACGATGAGGAAGGCGGAGAGTCCATCCCAACCTGACGATGAGGGAGGTGGAGAGTCCAGCCCAGCCTGACGATGAGGGAGGCGGAGAGTCCAGCCCAACCTGACGATGAGGAAGGCGGAGAGTCCATCCCAACCTGAGTCGCTACACGGTAGCCTCCATAACACGAACATTTTAGACTGGAGAACAGGTAGGTCTTCAACGTTCTACACTAGACTGTACCTATGCAATTGTTGCACATCATTCTGCATCACAGTACAATACGATGTAGTCCTACGCTCCTCAGTGAACAAAACAAATAGGTATAGTGCTGTGAAGTACATGTAATACAGTCGATGTTACTGTGTCCAGTATGACAGTACAGTATGAAAAAAAATATATAAAAAAAAAGAACCAAGCCAATGGCATCATATTCTTGCATATTTTCTACAGAACTGCCAGATGACTTCCTGTGGCTTTTTGGCAACGTCTGTTCACCTTGAACAGGAACTGGCCATTGCCAATCTAGTGTTGGCAAACACCACCATCCGCCTACATCAACTACGAGAGAGCAAATCATCGCAGATCACACAACGTTCCATAATAAATCGACCCGCGTCGGTATGTCGACCCGCGTCGACCCGCGTCGGTATGTCGACCAACGTCGGTATGTCGACCCGCGTCGGTATGTCGACCCGCGTCGGTATGTCGACCCGCGTCGGGAAGTCGACCCGCGTCGGGAAGTCGACCCCGCGTCGGTATGTCGACCCGCGTCGGTATGTCGACCCGCGTCAGTATGTCAGTATGTCGACCCGCGTCGGTATGTCGACCCGCGTCGGTATGTCGACCCGCGTCGGTATGTCGACCCGCGTCGGTATGTCGACCCGCGTCGGTATGTCGACCCGCGTCAGTATGTCAGTATGTCGACCCGCGTCAGTATGTCGACCCGCGTCAGTATGTCAGTATGTCGACCCGCGTCAGTATGTCGACCCGCGTCGGTATGTCGACCCGCGTCGGTATGTCAGTATGTCGACCCGCGTCAGTATGTCGACCCGCGTCGGTATGTCGACCCGCGTCGGTATGTCGACCCGCGTCGGTATGTCGACCCGCGTCGGTATGTCAGTATGTCGACCCGTGTCGGTATGTCGGTATGTCGACCCGCGTCGGTATGTCGACCCGCGTCGGTATGTCGACCCGCGTCGGTATGTCGACGACGCGTCGGTATGTCGACCCGCGTCGGTATGTCGACCCCGCGTCGGTATGTCGACCCGCGTCGGTATGTCGACCCGCGTCAGTATGTCAGTATGTCGACCCGCGTCAGTATGTCGACCCGCGTCAGTATGTCAGTATGTCGACCCGAGTCAGTATGTCGACCCGCGTCGGTATGTCGACCCGCGTCGGTATGTCAGTATGTCGACCCGCGTCAGTATGTCGACCCGCGTCGGTATGTCGGTACGTCGACCCGCGTCGGTATGTCGACCCGCGTCGGTATGTCGACCCGCGTCAGTATGTCAGTATGTCGACCCGCGTCAGTATGTCGACCCGCGTCGGTATGTCGACCCGCGTCGGTATGTCGACCCCGCGTCGGTATGTCGACCCCGCGTCGGTATGTCGACCCCGCGTCGGTATGTCGACCCGCGTCGGTATGTCGACCCGCGTCAGTATGTCGACACTCAGCCGCCATCTTGCGTCAACACCAACTTGAACGATGAAGCGGCTGTACAACAACGTTCCATTTGAGATGAACAGCGTTAAAGTCAACGGTCCTTCGCTATGACGACGTGCAAGTCAGTGTCACTGTACGATACTGTAATACAGTGATGGCAGTAGATGGTGTCCTACTGGCACTGCATAGATACACTCAGACAAAGCAGTATGTGACCTAGGCAGGGGGGAGCGGTTTATTCTTTTTGGCTGTTGCAAAATTGTTCCAATGTAACATGTATAACTTTAGTCCGTCCCCTCGCCCTACCAGGGCTCGAACCAGGGACCCTCTGCACACAACAACAGTCACCCACGAAGCATCGTTACCGATCGCTCCACAAAAGCCACGGCCCTTGCAGAGCAAGGGGAATCACTACTTCAAGGTCTCAAAGCGAGTGACGTCACCGATTGAAATGCTATTAGCGCAAAGAGCCATTGTGAATGTCCCTGGGTAGCGAGGGGGAATGTTATAGGACAAAGAGCCGTTGTGAATGTCCCTGGGTAGCGAGGGGGAATGTTATAGGACAAAGAGCCATTGTGAATATCCCTGGGCAGCGAGGGGGAATGTTATAAGACAAAGAGTCGTTGTGAATGTCCCTGGGTAGCGAGGGGGAATGTTATAGGATAAAGAGTCGTTGTGAATGTCCCTGGGTAGCGAGGGGGAATGTTATAGGATAAAGAGTCGTTGTGAATGTCCCTGGGCAGCGAGGGGGAATGTTATAGGATAAAGAGTCGTTGTGAATGTCCCTGGACAGCGAGGGGGAATGTTATAGGACAAAGAGTCGTTGTGAATGTCCCTGGGCAGGGGAACGTTATAGGACAAAGAGCCATTGTGAATGTCCCTGGGCAGGGGAACGTTATAGGACAAAGAGCCATTGTTAATGTCCCTGGGTAGCGAGGGGGAATATTATAGGACAAAGAGCCATTGTTAATGTCCCTGGGCAGCGAGGGGGAATATTATAGGACAAAGAGCCATTGTTAATGTCCCTGGGCAGCGAGGGGGAATATTATAGGACAAAGAGCCATTGTTAATGTCCCTGGGTAGCGAGGGGGAATATTATAGGACAAAGAGCCATTGTTAATGTCCCTGGGCAGCGAGGAGGAAATAGCACCTTGTGTGACACCATTAGTCTGCAAGGAGTTCTCCATTACCATGCCACCCTCGGTCCCTACAATACTGCACACATAATCATATTTCTGGATGCACTACATAATGCAGTTGTACAGGACGGACCAGAGCAGCCCAGGTCTGTTGTCATCTGGGATAATGTTAGTTTCCACCGGGCTGCTCTGGTCAGGGACTGGTTCACCAACCACATTAACTTCACAGTTGTACAGGACGGACCAGAGCAGCCCAGGTCTGTTGTCATCTGGGATAATGTTAGTTTCCACCGGGCTGCTCTGGTCAGGGACTGGTTCACCAACCACATTAACTTCTCAGTTGAATACTTGCTCCCTTTACTCCCCACTTATCAATCCGATTGAGGAATTATTTTGGTGTTGGAAAGTGTATGGACCGCCAACCACATGCCAGCCTGCCTCTTCTGCAAGTAATGGAAAAAAACAATGCGGAGACACTGAGATGGGGTCAGTCCAGGGTTGGATACGACACACACAAGGCCATTATTTTCCCCGTTGCCTAGCCAGGGATGACATGAGGTGTTGTTGCCAGACCCTAACAGAAGACTGGATCCATAAACCGTCCACCCCATCCCTTACAATACTTTTTTTGTATTAAAAATACATTTAAAAAATCATTGCACTGTAATTATTTTTGTTTCCATGAGTTTACAGTAACATATTAATTACTGTAATTCTACGTGTGTTTTGTTGTTGTAAAAACCTGCAATGGCAACAAAAAAATAAGTTGTATATATATTTGTTTTCTGATGTCTTTCTATTTTGGTGTTCATTGAAAATGTACGGGAACAATCTTTAATAGAAGCCTTACGATAAGGTATACAAAGTACTAAAGACAGTGTTTTGTAGAAAGTCCATCAGTGTGTTGCTGCTGCTATGAAAGAGTCATTCATAACGGTGCATGTGCGTATTATTTTGTTGCAAAAAAAATAATGACATTTTGAAAAAGGATTGTTAGGTTTTAATTGCAGAGTTTCCTGTTGACATAGAAGTGTTGTCTTATTTGGCGTGTGTGTGTGTGTAGAGTTGACACAATGAGTCAAATTCTGCAACAAGTGTGTCAGCAACCGCAAAACGCTGTAATGCTCCGTTTCCTTTCCTCTATGAGGTCACCATTACCACACCATTTCCCTTCCTTTATGACATCACCAGTAACGTGTTCATGTGAGAAGCGAAAAGAGGAAGTTAAAAACGAACTGACAATCTGTTCACTACAACATAGCTCCATCATAATGTGAATGTGCATTTACATTTTAAAAAACTTCTTTTTTTTTTAAACAACCCACATTCACGGAACGAATGCTAAACGTTCTCGGGAACGAATGCTAAACGTTCTCGGGAACGAATGCTAAACGTTCTCGGGAACGAATGCTAAACGTTCTCGGGAACGAATGCTAAACGTTCTCGGGAACGAATGCTAAACGTTCTCGGGAACGAATGCTAAACGTTCTCGGATGAATGCTAAACGTTCTCGGAATGAATGCTAAACGTTCTCGGAATGAATGCTAAACGTTCTCTTACTTGAAATAGAATCCAGCAGGGGGCATCTCAGCGGCCGGCTCATTGGCTACAGACCACATGACCACGGAGGCGTGATTCTTGTCCCTTCTCACCAGTTCGTCCATGACCACCAGGTGATGAGACAGTGAGGCGTTCCCAAAACTACGGCTGAGGGACAAGAGAGAGAGGACAGGGTTAATGGCTATCACAGAGACACAGAAGACCTGACGCTAGATTCTATCCACCATGTAATGGCAGAGCATTGATAATATCGCTCTGTTTTATGTGGTATATAAACGTAACTGTCCATTAACAACAGAGGAGGTAATGGTAAAGACATGTAAAGCAGGCTTTAAGCTACCGCACGGCAAGCGGTACCGGAGCGCCAAGTCTAGTCATAGGCTGTTCTCTCTGCTACCGCACGGCAAGCGGTACCGGAGCGCCTACGGAGCGCCAACCGGAGCGCCTAAGGTCTACACCTGTTGGTTAAGGGCTTGTAATTCAGCATTTCACCGTAAGGTCTACACCTGTTGGTTAAGGGCTTGTAAGTCAGCATTTCACAGTAAGGTCTACACCTGTTGGTTAAGGGCTTGAAAGTCAGCATTTCACTGTGAGGTCTACACCTGTTGGTTAAGGGCTTGTAAGTCAGCATTTCACAGTAAGGTCTACTACACCTGTTGGTTAAGGGCTTGTAAGTCAGCATTTCACAGTAAGGTCTACACCTGTTGGTTAAGGGCTTGTAAGTCAGCATTTCACAGTAAGGTCTACACCTGTTGGTTAAGGGCTTGTAATTCAGCATTTCACCGTAAGGTCTACACCTGTTGGTTAAGGGCTTGTAAGTCAGCATTTCACAGTAAGGTCTACACCTGTTGGTTAAGGGCTTGTAAGTCAGCATTTCACTGTGAGGTCTACACCTGTTGGTTAAGGGCTTGTAAGTCAGCATTTCACAGTAAGGTCTACACCTGTTGGTTAAGGGCTTGTAAGTCAGCATTTCATTGTAAGGTCTACACCTGTTGGTTAAGGGCTTGTAAGTCAACATTTCACAGTAAGGTCTACACCTGTTGGTTAAGGGCTTGTAAGTCAGCATTTCACAGTAAGGTCTACACCTGTTGGTTAAGGGCTTGTAAGTCAGCATTTCACAGTAAGGTCTACACCTGTTGGTTAAGGGCTCGTAAGTCAGCATTTCACAGTAAGGTCTACACCTGTTGGTTAAGGGCTTGTAAGTCAGCATTTCACAGTAAGGTCTACACCTGTTGGTTAAGGGCTTGTAGTAAGTCAGCATTTCACAGTAAGGTCTACACCTGTTGGTTAAGGGCTTGTAAGTCAGCATTTCACTGTAAGGTCTACACCTGTTGGTTAAGGGCTTGTAAGTCAGCATTTCACTGTAAGGTCTACACCTGTTGGTTAAGGGCTTGTAAGTCAGCATTTCACAGTAAGGTCTACACCTGTTGGTTAAGGGCTTGTAAGTCAGCATTTCACAGTAAGGTCTACACCTGTTGGTTAAGGGCTTGTAAGTCAGCATTTCACAGTAAGGTCTACACCTGTTGGTTAAGGGCTTGTAAGTCAGCATTTCACAGTAAGGTTGTGGTATTTATTTGGCGCATGTGACAAATACAATTTGACTTGACTTACATGTCTGCGATACCCACCCCGGGACACTCGTCAATGACCACAATGCCATGGCGGTCTGCCATCTGCAGGATCTCCTCAGCGTACGGGTAGTGACTGGTCCTGAACGAGTTGGCCCCCAGCCACTTCAACAGGTTAAAATCCTTCACAATCAGGGGCCAGTCCAGGCCCTTTCCTCTGATCTGACACAGAAAGCAGGGGGCAACAGTTAAGAGACCTACTACTGACTCAACTCCAGCCACTTTAATAATGGGAATTGATGGGAAATTATGTAAATATATCACTAGCCACTTTAAACAATGCTACCTTATATAATGTTACTTACCCTACATTATTCATCTCATATGCATACGTATATACTGTACTCTATATCATCGACTGCATCCTTATGTAATACATGTATCACTAGCCACTTTAACTATGCCACTTTGTTTACATACTCATCTCATATGTATATACTGTACTCGATACCATCTACTGTATCTTGCCTATGCTGCTCTGTACCATCACTCATTCATATATCCTTATGTACATATTCTTTATCCCCTTACACTGTGTATAAGACAGTAGTTTTGGAATTGTTAGCTAGATTACTTGTTGGTTATTACTGCATTGTCGGAACTAGAAGCACAAGCATTTCGCTACACTCGCATTAACATCTACTAACCATGTGTATGTGACAAATAACATTTGATTTAATAGACTTAAGAGAGACCTATTTCCACGGACCTTTAAATAATTCCAAAATACAGAACAGAACTACTGAAATGAGTTTGTTAAAAACCAGAGAAACCGATAACTTCAAAATCAGCGTCAACATTCATTACTTCTATATCTTGGCAAATATGGAATACAACTGAACAACACCTGCAGGAAACCAGTTGTAAACGCAAGAGGAAACTGACAGTGTTTTGCTGCCCTCTAGAGGTACGACTCAGTACTCACATCAGCATCCTCATGTTTGTTGACTCCGTGGAAATAGAAGGGTTTGCTGTTGATGAGAAACTGTGTGTTGGTGACCTGGACCGTGCGGATTCCCACAGGCAGAGCATAAACATCCTCACAGACAGAACCCTCGCTAGCTGTCGTCATGTGAACCTGGAAACAATTGAGATGAGGCGGAATAAGTCGCTCTGGATAAGAGCGTCTGCTAAATGACTTAAATGTAAATGTTCAGAATGTAGCAGATAGAAATGGAAAGAGTAGAGCTGACAAAAAAAACAAATCTGCACTACAGATAATCATATATCTGAACATTCTATAATGTTGCATTACATTCTGTAATGAACAGGCCCTAGCCAGGAGGATTGTTCCAGTCAGAGCCCCTTCCATTAACACAGGAAGTAGGGACGGTGTGATGCTGAGTGGTCAAACTGAGGCGATGTTCACGGTAGCGTTGACTCATCACAAGGAGAAGGTTAACACATGAGTACAAACCAGTAAATATTAAGCAAGTGCTTTTATTTCTCTAAAACATACACTAAACAAAAAATATAAAAATGCTAAAATGTCAATGACTTCATAAGGAAATCTCAATTTAAATAAATTCATTAGGCCCTAATCTATGGATTTCTCATGGGCAGGACGGGGCAGCCATGTGTGGGCCTGAGAGGACATAGGCCCACCTACTGGGGAGCCGGGCTCAGCCAATCAGAATAAGTTCTCCCCACAAAAGAGATTTATTACAGACTGAAATACTCAGTTTCAGCAGCTGTCCAGGTGGCTGGTCTCAGACGTTCTCGCTGGTGAAGAAGCCTGATGTGGATGTCCTGGGCTGGCGTGGTTACACGTGGTCTGTGGTTGTGAGGCCGGTTGGACGTACTGCAAAAATCTCTAAAACAACGATGGTGGCGGCTTATGGTAGAGAAATGAACATTAAATTCTCTGGCAACAGCTCAGGTGGACATTCCTGTAGTCAGCATGCCAATTGCACGCTTTCTCAAGACATCTGTGGCATTGTGTTGTGTTACAAAACTGCACATTTTAGAGTGACCTTTTATTGTCCCCAGCTCAAGGTGCACCTGTGTAATGATCATGCCGTTTAATCAGCTTCCTGATATGCCACACCTGTCGGGTGGATGGATTATCTTGGTGAAGGAGAAATGCTCACTAACAGGAATGTAAACACATTGGTGCACAACATTTGAGAGAAATATTTTTGGAACATTTCTGGGATCTTTTATTTCAGCTCATGAAACATGGGACCAACATTTCACATGTTGCGTTTATATTTTTGTTCAGTATAATTAAATGTCATGGTCGTTTATATACATTTGATAAAAAGTTACATTAAAAACAAACACTAAAAAGGAACAGACAGTGGATCACCTAAGCCTTGCAACTAGGAACATAGGCCAACTTACCTCCATAGAATACAAATAACCTGGGCTCTCATGCATTAGATATGGCCACCACAGGCTGACGTCCATCACTTTGAGGACCCCAGACGGTCCAGTGGAGGAGGCCACAGAGTGGCCATCTTTGTCCGACAGGGTCACCTTCAGCGTGGAGTTGAGACTGCCCAGCACTGACACCTGGTAACTGACGAGCCCTACACCAAAGGGCAGAACAGGTGAGACCAACACCTTAGTACACTAGTGCCATTTTTCACACTATTCCATAGTTCCTGGAATCATGCAGAAAAGGACAATGTGAAAAGGAAATAGCCAAGACAGCACGGTACAGGTTTTGTTCAGCACGATAGTGTAAACAGGGTATGGATAAACTTGGGAATGAAAAGACCTAAACAGTCACTCGAACAAGTGGATGAGAAAATACGTTTTGTTGTTGTTGTTGTTGTTGCACTCACCAATGTTGTCAGCAAAGGATGTCAGCACTGTGATGTCATCAACATACGCCGTAGGAGTGGTATACAGTAGAACAGGACGATGCAAACCAGCATAGTTGAAGAAGTCAAAGTTTGTGCTTTGTACAACATAGTTAGCAGGATACCTGTAGACAAAATATATAGACACCATAGTCAGCAGGATACCTGTAGACATTACATATAGACACCATAGTCAGCAAGATACCTGTAGACAAAATATATAGACACCATAGTCAGCAGGATACCTGTAGACAAAATATATAGACACCATAGTCAGCAGGATACCTGTAGACATTACATATAGACACCATAGTCAGCAGGATACCTGTAGACATTACATATAGACACCATAGTCAGCAGGATACCTGTAGACAAAATATAGACACCATAGTCAGCAGGATACCTGTAGACAAAATATATAGACACCATAGTCAGCAGGATACCTGTAGACATTACATATAGACACCATAGTCAGCAGGATACCTGTAGACATTACATATAGACACCATAGTCAGCAGGATACCTGTAGACATTACATATAGACACCATAGTCAGCAGGATACCTGTAGACAAAATATATAGACACCATAGTCAGCAGGATACCTGTAGACAAAATATAGACACCATAGTCAGCAGGATACCTGTAGACATTACATAGACACAATATAGATTTACATTTGGATTTCCGAAACAATATATATTTTTTTTACCACCCTCAAAACATCAGAAAATGCATTGTTGCTTACTCAACCTCAGACGTTCTAGGTTTGGTCTCCAGAACATCTAAAATTAGTGTCTGACAATGTGAGATTACTCCCAATTTAAAAATTATACACCCCCCCCCAATCACTTTACCTGGTGGGGTCGTCCATATGTTGAATGGTCCCTGGGGGCAGAGTTTGGAGAGTCAGGGTGTTGTTGACAGCTATGGTGATCCTGCAGGCCCCACCTGGGTCCTTACGGAGGACATCGCTGATCTCAGCCTCGAAGGGAAGATGGCCGCCCTCGTGCTCTGTCATTTTGAGTCCATTCACCCACTGGGCAGGGAATGGGAAAAGAGTGAGAAATATAGGACTGTTATTCCCATGTGACACACACACACACACACACACACACACACAGTTGAAGTCGGAAGTTTACATAAACCTTAGCCAAATACATTTGAACTCAGTTTTTCACAATTCCTGACATTTAATCCTAGTAAAAATGTCCCTGTCTTATGTCAGTGAGGATCACCACTTTATTTTAATGTCAAATGTCAAAATAATTTGTGGAGAAAATTATTTCAGCTTTTATTTCTTTCATCACATTCCCAGCGGGTCAGAAGTTTACATACACTCAATTAGTATTTGGTAGCATTGCCTTTCAATTGTTTAACTTGGGTCAAACGTTTCAGGTAGCCTTCCACAAGCTTCCCACAATAAGTTGGGTGAATGTTGGCCCATTCCTCCTGACAGAGCTGGTGTAACTGAGTCAGGTTTGTAGGCCTCCTTGCTCGCACACGCTTTTACAGTTCTGCCCAGACATTTTCTATAGGATTAAGGTCAGGGCTTTGTGACGGCCACTCCAATACCTTGACTTTGTTGTCCTTAAGCCATTTTGCCACAACTTTGGAAGAATGCTTGGGGTCATTGTCCATTTGGAAGACCCATTTGCAACCAAGCTTTGACTTCCTGACTAATGTCTTGAGAAGTTGCTTCAAAATATCCACATCATTTTTCTCCCTCATGTGCCATCTATTCCTGTCCCTCCTGCAGCAAAGCACCCCCACAACATGCTTCCACCCCCGTGCTTCACAGTTGGATGGTGTTCTTCGGCTTGCAAGCCTCCCCCTTTTTCCTCCAAACATAACGATTGTCATTATGGCCAAACAGTTCTATTTTTGTTTCATCAGACCAGAGAACATTTCTCCAAAAAGTACGATCTTTGTACCCATGTGCAGTTACAAACCGAAGTCTGGCTTTTGTTATGGTGGTTTTGGAGCAGTGGCTTCTTCCTTGGTGAGCGGCCTGTCAGGTTATGTCGATATAGGACTCAGACCTGTGGATATAGATACGTTTGTACCCGTTTCCTCCAGCATCTTCACAAGGTCCTTTGCTGTTGTTCTGGGATTGATTTGCACTTTTCACACAAATGTTCATCTCTAGGAGACAGAACACTTCTCCTTCCCTCCAATTGACTCGAATTATGTAAATTAACCAATCAGAAGCTTCTAAAGCCATGACATAATTTTCTGGAATTTTCCAAGCTGTTTAAAGGCAGTCAATTTAGTGTATTTGACCCACTGGAATTGTGATACAATGAATTATAAGTTAAATAATCTGTCTGTAAACAATTGTTGGAGAAATTACTTGTGTCATGCACAAAGTAGATGTCCTAACCGACTTGCCAAAACTATAGTTTGAGTGGTTGAAAAACGGGTTTTAATGACTCTTCTGACTTTTATCTATCCACACACACTGAGGAATGCACATTGCAGATGAACTCACGTAAGAATAGGTTGTGGAGTTAGAGCTATCACACAATACAGAATGTCAACTAGAGCTGAAAACAAGTGGTAGAAGATTTATGAAATACTCACAACCACTGAGTAGTAGTGTGCACTCCCAACCCTCAGCACGACTCTGGTTCCCTCATCAGACACCCATCGTGAGGGTACCAACACCTCTCTCTCATACCACACCCAGCCAATGAAATCCCTCAGCTGTGGATCCTGGGTGATGTCGTTGTAGCTGGCAGGCACTGGCATGTCAATCACTGGACCGGTCTAGACAAACGGATAAAAATAGAGAGAGAGAAAAAGAGAAGAGGGGAAAAATGAACAAGAACAAAATGTTTACACTCGTTTTGACTTGAATTATCATCATCAAGACAGTTTACACAAAGTATTAGTTCAAATACATGCAAAGACTTGGCGAAACAAACTAGTTTTAGTTGGTTTGAAGTTTCAACATAGAATACAGATGTTCTGCAGACTAGAGATTGGATAATCATTTTGTTTACAGACTAGTCTATCAATGTTACCCAAACAGACCACGCATTAAAAAAAGTAAGTTATAAAGTGGCAGATAACTATTCTGAACAAACAGGAACTCGTAGTCCACATGCTTTTGGCGACGCATTTATGACACCATATCCACGTTACATAGTTAATGTGGTTTATTAAACAAGGGATGTTCATGTTTACCTCTGCAAGGCGACTTTTATACCATGCCTGTTGAAAGCCCAAGTTCCTGTCGTGGGAGACGTCGGCTCTGAAGTCCCACAGCCCATTCAGTTCTTTGATCTCCCGCGACGACGACTCTCGGGGGAAGAGCATTCCACCGTTCTGCAAATGGGCGACATCCCATACTGCAGATAGAAACACAAAACAGTTCACTAGCCTTCTAAACGGCTCCATTTTCACAGTTCACACATTGGCTAACAACAAACGCCTTTGGCTTACAGAAGTTAGTCACATGACCACCTTTAACGTAAATCTTCTTCTGCTTCTGTGGGTTTTATGCGGACTACAACCCCATAAAGGTGTATTGCCGCCACCAACTGGAGGGTTTGAAAAAAAAAAAAAAAAATCCATATTTAATAGTGAAACTAAGTTAATCCACCCCAATAAAAATAGTACATTGCCAAAACTAACAAAACTCCCACTTCCTTCCTTCTTTAATTTCTCCATATCTCCATTCTCAGGCTCTAGGACCTGAGAGGGTGGTACGGTTCTAGGACCTGAGAGGGTGGTACGGCTCTAGGACCTGAGAGGGTGGTACGGCTCTAGGACCTGAAAGGGGTGGTACAGCTCTAGGACCTGGGAGGGGTGGTACGGCTCTAGGACCTGAAAGGGGTGGTACAGCTCTAGGACCTGAGAGGGTGGTACGGCTCTAGGACCTGAAAGGGGTGGTACAGCTCTAAGACCTGAGAGGGTGGTACGGCTCTAGGACCTGAGAGGGTGGTACGGCTCTAGGACCTGAGAGGGTGGTACGGCTCTAGGACCTGAAAGGGTGGTACGGCTCTAGGACCTGAGAGGGTGGTACGGCTCTAGGACCTGAGAGGGTGGTACGGCTCTAGGACCTGAGAGGGTGGTACAGCTCTAGGACCTGAGAGGGTGGTACGGCTCTAGGACCTGAGAGGGTGGTACGGCTCTAGGACCTGAGAGGGTGGTACAGCTCTAGGACCTGAGAGGGTGGTACGGCTCTAGGACCTGAGAGGGTGGTACGGCTCTAGGACCTGAGAGGGTGGTACGGCTCTAGGACCTGAGAGGGTGGTACGGCTCTAGGACCTGAGAGGGTGGTACGGCTCTAGGACCTGAAAGGGGTGGTACAGCTCTAGGACCTGAGAGGGTGGTACGGCTCTAGGACCTGAAAGGGGTGGTACAGCTCTAGGACCTGAAAGGGGTGGTACAGCTCTAGGACCTGAGAGGGTGGTACGGCTCTAGGACCTGAGAGGGTGGTACGGCTCTAGGACCTGAGAGGGTGGTACGGCTCTAGGACCTGAAAGGGGTGGTACAGCTCTAGGACCTGAGAGGGTGGTACGGCTCTAGGACCTGAAAGGGGTGGTACAGCTCTAGGACCTGAAAGGGGTGGTACAGCTCTAGGACCTGAGAGGGTGGTACGGCTCTAGGACCTGAGAGGGTGGTACGGCTCTAGGACCTGAGAGGGTGGTACGGCTCTAGGACCTGAAAGGGGTGGTACAGCTCTAGGACCTGAGAGGGTGGTACGGCTCTAGGACCTGAAAGGGGTGGTACAGCTCTAGGACCTGAAAGGGGTGGTACAGCTCTAGGACCTGGGAGGGGTGGTACGGCTCTAGGACCTGAAAGGGGTGGTACAGCTCTAGGACCTGAGAGGGTGGTACGGCTCTAGGACCTGAAAGGGGTGGTACAGCTCTAGGACCTGAGAGGGTGGTACGGCTCTAGGACCTGAGAGGGTGGTACGGCTCTAGGACCTGAAAGGGGTGGTACAGCTCTAGGACCTGAGAGGGTGGTACGGCTCTAGGACCTGAAAGGGGTGGTACAGCTCTAGGACCTGAGAGGGTGGTACAGCTCTAGGACCTGAAAGGGGTGGTACAGCTCTAGGACCTGAAAGGGGTGGTACAGCTCTAGGACCTGAGAGGGTGGTACGGCTCTAGGACCTGAAAGGGGTGGTACAGCTCTAGGACCTGAGAGGGTGGTACGGCTTGTGCCAATATTCCATGTAACTCCTGAAATCTTTCAGCCCTGGGAACCGCTCCACCGCATCCGCTATGTTTTATATTTTCTTGGATCTTCTCTCCACCCTTGGTAGTGCCATTAATTACCACAGCTATAAAAGCCACAAAATCCACCTCCATAACCTTTAAAATGTCAGGATCCTGCTGGTGAAAGGCAACCCTTGCATCCTAGGCCTATCCACTACCACGGCCTCTTCAGGTGCTCTATTCAAACCCTCAACCCTTTTAACAGCTGCTGCTGTTATGAAATGTACCTACCGCCCCTACACTCTAACCACTAGGCTACCTGCCACCCCTACACTCTAACCACTAGGCTGCTGGTGAAAGGCAACCCCTGCATCCTGCTGTTATGAAATGTTCCGTACAGCTCTGACTTTGGACAAATTATCTTTCATCGTTTGTCGGGAATTCGAAAGACGTGGCTTCGTGGTAGAGTGTAGGGGGGGGGGGTAGTCTAGTGGTTAGAGTGTAGGGGCGGTAGGTGGCCTAGTGGTTAGAGTGTAGGGGCGGCAGGTAGTCTAGTGGTTAGAGTGTAGGGGCGGCAGGGTAGCCTAGTGGTTAGAGTGTAGGGGCGGCAGGTAGTCTAGTGGTTAGAGTGTAGGGGCGGCAGGTAGTCTAGTGGTTAGAGTGTAGGGGCGGCAGGGTAGCCTAGTGGTTAGAGTGTAGGGGCGGCAGGTAGTCTAGTGGTTAGAGTGTAGGGGCGGCAGGTAGACTAGTGGTTAGAGTGTAGGGGTGGCAGGGTAGCCTAGTGGTTAGAGTGTAGGGGCGGCAGGGTAGCCTAGTGGTTAGAGTGTAGGGGCGGCAGGTAGTCTAGTGGTTAGAGTGTAGGGGCGGCAGGTAGTCTAGTGGTTAGAGTGTAGGGGCGGCAGGTAGTCTAGTGGTTAGAGTGTAGGGGCGGCAGGTAGTCTAGTGGTTAGAGTGTAGGGGCGGCAGGTAGACTAGTGGTTAGAGTGTAGGGGCGGCAGGTAGTCTAGTGGTTAGAGTGTAGGGACGGCAGGTAGCCTAGTGGTTAGAGTGTAGAGGGCGGTAGGTAGCCTAGTGGTTAGAGTGTAGGGGCGGCAGGTAGCCTAGTGGTTAGAGTGTAGGGGCGGCAGGTAGCCTAGTGGTTAGAGTGTAGGGGCGGCAGGTAGTCTAGTGGTTAGAGTGTAGGGGGCGGCAGGTAGTCTAGTGGTTAGAGCGTGAGACTAGTAACCGGAATGGTTGCAAATTCAAACCCCCGAGCTGACAAGGTACAAATCTGTCGTTCTGTCCCTGAACAGGCAGTTAACCCACTGTTCCTAGGCCGTCATTAAAAATAAGAATTTGTTCTTAAATGACTTGCCTAGTTAAATAAAGGTACATTTAAAAAATATATATTCCTCCTAAGCACAAAAAAATCTAAACAAGCCCCCCTCTACTGATCCTCACAGCCTCCACTCTTCCCAGCACTCTCTCCACCAGTTTGGATATCTCAGATGGATTGGTAATTTATTTTTCTATGCATTAATGCACAAATATTTGTCAGGAAGAAGAATGTTTTTGTAAAATTCCTATGCATCCAACAAAAAATGCAATGCTTGTCTCTGGCCACTAGGCGGAGCCTAACACAGGAGATGTCATGCTTTTTCATAAAGATCAAGAAATATATGTGTGCGAAAACCATGCAAACCTCTCCAAGCAGAAAGGTGTATATTAATCAATTGATTTCACTAAACTTGATGAGTGTAGGCTACTTTAACATAACAAACTGAACCATGGCCCAACAACTTAATTTGGATGAACCCCAGCTAATTCAGGTAACTATCTAGACCAGGGTTACTCAAGTACTATTTGAGAAGGTCCGTCTAGACCAGGGTTACTCAAGTACTATTTGAGAAGGTCCAGACACACATCTCCTAGGTGGCAAAGGTCCGGATGGATGATTGTAAATTTATCGGCGGAGTCGCGACTCATGCGACCCCTAAACTGTTCACACCAATCTTGTTGATGTAGAGAACATTTAGCAATTTGAAATAAAAAAATATTTAATTCTACACATGTTGCCTGGGACAGAGATCGTGTGTGATACCAGGGGTGTGATACCAGGGGTGTGATACCAGGGGTGAATGTGATACCAGGGGTGAATGTGATACCAGGGGTGTGATACCAGGGGTGTGATACCAGTGGTGAATGTGATACCAGGGGTGTGATACCAGGGGTGAATGTGATACCAGGGGTGTGATACCAGGGGTGAATGTGATACCAGGGGTGTGATACCAGGGGTGAATGTGATACCAGGGGTGTGATACCAGGGGTGAATGTGATACCAGGGGTGTGATACCAGGGGTGTGATACCAGGGGTGAATGTGATACCAGGGGTGTGATATACCAGGGGTGTGATACCAGGGGTGTGATACCAGGGGTGTGATGTGATACCAGGGGTGTGGTGTGATACCAGGGGTGTGATACCAGGGGTGAATGTGATACCAGGGGTGTGATACCAGGGGTGTGATACCAGGGGTGAATGTGATACCAGGGGTGTGATACCAGGGGTGTGATACCAGGGGTGAATGTGATACCAGGGGTGTGATACCAGGGGTGAATGTGATACCAGGGGTGAATGTGATACCAGGGGTGTGATACCAGGGGTGAATGTGATACCAGGGGTGAATGTGATACCAGGGGTGTGATACCAGGTGTGAATGTGATACCAGGGGTGAATGTGATACCAGGGGTCAATGTGATACCAGGGGTGTGATACCAGGGGTGAATGTGATACCAGGAGTGAATGTGATACCAGGGGGAATGTGATACCAGGGGTGAATGTGATACCAGGGGTGAATGTGATACCAGGGGTGAATGTGATACCAGGGGTGTGATACCAGGGGTGAATGTGATACCAGGGGCGAATGTGATACCAGGGGTGTGATACCAGGGGTGAATGTGATACCAGGGGCGAATGTGATACCAGGGGTGTGATACCAGGGGTGAATGTGATACCAGGGGCGAATGTGATACCAGGGGTGTGATACCAGGGGTGAATGTGATACCAGGGGCGAATGTGATACCAGGGGTGTGATACCAGGGGTGAATGTGATACCAGGGGTGAATGTGATACCAGGGGTGAATGTGATACCAGGGGTGAAGCCCAACCGAATTTTAAAAAACAATATATTTTGTAGTCTCGAGTATGAGGGATCCAGACCATGTCCTGCAGTATTCAGGTTGCAATCGTTTATACTCTGCTTGCCTAGGGGCCTGACGGTGTGGTACAAAGCGAGGGCACAGATGTCAGTTCAATGTCTAGTTTTGGATGAGATGTCAACTAACGTGAAATCCAGATGAAATCAACAAAAACATGTCGACACGCCACTGGATTTAGGTTCAAAGTTCAACCACGTTGATTCAACATCATCACACGCTTTTTCTTTGTTTGTTTGTTGAAATGACGTGGAAACAAACATTGATTCAACCAGTTTTTGTGCCCAGTTGGGTGAGGGTTTTGGCCCTTGCTAAGTAAATTACTCTGCAGCAATAGGCTACATCAACTGTATTTTAATCGAAAGCTCCTTGATGATACTAATCAAAAAGTCCATCAATGGTTATCATCCTGAACTTCTAAATCAGATTGACACGTTTAATCAATAGTCAACCACCCAGATGGCGCTATTGATCAATAATAAGTGGTGTACAATCTAGCCCTTCAGAGCATATAATGAGAGCAACGCATAGCATGTGTAGTATAGTGAAGGACAGAGGGCAGCATTCTCTTTGTTGTACCATGTTGTCAGATCTCATGTCACGTCCAATGAGAGAGAGGACCCGTCTGTCTCGTATCCAATGAGAGAGAGGACCCGTCTGTCTCGTATCCAATGAGAGAGAGGATCCGTCTGTCTCGTATCCAATGAGAGAGAGGATCCGTCTGTCTCGTATCCAATGAGAGAGAGGATCCGTCTGTCTCGTATCCAATGAGAGAGATCCGTCTGTCTCGTCCGAGAGAGAGGATCCGTCTGTCTCGTATCCAATGAGAGAGGACCCGTCTGTCTCGTCCAATGAGAGAGAGGATCCGTCTGTCTCGTATCCAATGAGAGAGAGGATCCGTCTGTCTCGTATCCAATGAGAGAGAGGATCCGTCTGTCTCGTATCCAATGAGAGAGAGGATCCGTCTGTCTCGTATCCAATGAGAGAGAGGATCCGTCTGTCTCGTATCCAATGAGAGAGAGGATCCGTCTGTCTCGTATCCAATGAGAGAGAGGATCCTCGGGCTATGAGGTCACAGCCTATGGAGTGAGATTCTCTGTGAGGTCATAGAGGTATAGACATACCATAGCCTTGTCTCTGAGACATTGTGTCAAATAAAGCATCCCAACTTAAATGAGTGTTTATGTTATTGCTGAGTTTAAAGTTAATTTCCTGTCTAGAGTCTAGAGTCTAGTTCCTCGCTCATTTTTTTTTCTTCTTTCTGAATTAAATGAGTTTATTAGAAGAATGTGTAAATGAAGGTCACTGGGCCTGTGTCATTTGGGATGTCATTCAATGCTGAGCCAGTATCCATCCATGTTTCATTCATATACCCATCCGTGGTCCATGCCATACAGTATAAACGTAGTATAGAAGGTTTTAGTCCTTTATATAATCCACGTGCATCATTCATATGTTTCCTCCACTATAAACAATGAGAATCACTAAGTTTAGGCTATATATTAATTATGCTATGCATGGTTTCCAGTGTGTGTGTGTTAGTGTGTGTGCACGTTCAGCGGTTTGATGACTCAATGGATTGTTCTAAGGTTCAGCTGGGGTGTATTCATTAGTCGGATTCTGTTGAAAAACATTTAATCTGTTGCAAAAAAAAAGAGTTTCTATTGGACACATTCCCTCCCGTTTCGTTCCGTTTGCTCTGTTTGCTTCCGTTTGGTTCCTCAAGTAAAAAATAAACGGTTTCAGTTGCAAACTGTTTTGCAATAGACCAAACGTTTTGCAATAGACCAAACGTTTTGCAATAGACCAAACGTTTTGCAACAGAATTCGACTAATACATACACCCCTGGTCTCATTAAGATGAAAGAGAAACTGAATTGACCCTCTGATCTCTTTTCTCATTAAGATGAAAGAGAAACTAAATTGACCCTCTGACCTCTGAACTGTTGCAATTAACAGAAACCTCAGCTGGAGCTCTTACCCATAGAGCTACAGGCTCTCGAGTGGTACAGCTGTCCAAGGCACTACAGACACCCTGGTTCGATTCCAGGCTGTATCACAGCTGTCCAAGGCACTGCAGACACCCTGGTTCGATTCCAGGCTGTATCACAGCTGTCCAAGGCACTGCAGACACCCTGGTTCGATTCCAGGCTGTATCACAGCGGTCCAAGGCACTGCACTACAGACACCCTGGTTCAACTCCAGGCTGTATCACAGCGGTCTAAGGCACTGCAGACACCCTGGTTTGATTCCAGGCTGTATCACAGCGGTCTAAGGCACTGCATCTCAGTGCTAGAGGCGTCTCTACAGGCACCCTGGTTTGATTCCAGGTTGTATCACAACCGGCTGCGATTGGAAGTGCACAATTGGCCCAGTGTTGTCCGGGTTTGGCTGGTGTAGGCCGTCATTGTAAATAAGAATTTGTTCTTAACTGACTTGCCTAGTTAAATAAAAAAAAATTTAAAAACAGGCTGAGCATATACAGACCTTTATTGTAACTTAATACATGCTATGCAGGGCATCTTTCCGCTGTGCTGGGATGAATTTGAGTTAAGACAGGTGTCAGGACAGAAAAGTAAAATAGTTTGATTCCCAATTTACTGTTATTTATATATAAAGTCCATACGGCACAACGGCCCTGAGCATAACAATCACGTTGTTTCACGTTGTTTTTAGAAGAACAACAGTCAGTAACCCATTTCTGCTGCATCGGGTTTTTAGGGGTATCCTCAAATTGTGCTCATGCTTTTGTTGGTGAAAAAGAAATCAGCTTTTATGGTGAACCATTTTCCAACCATAATTTTAGCCATAAGGGAACCCTGAACGTCATCAAATTCCACCCCAACAGAAATGGTCTGTCTAAAGAGCGGGAAAAGAGAGAGAGACATTCTAAAATAATTTTATAAAGTTTATTGCTGTTGATCCTTGTAATAAGAGAATCACCTTAGCCTGGTCCCAGATCTGTGTTTGCTGTTTTGCCAACTCCCATGGTCATTGTCACACAAAACAACTATAGGAGTTGGCAAGACAACACAAATAGATCTGGGACCAGGCTACATTAGATGTCATGGGTTAGGACAGGGGAATGTCATAAAAAGACGAGGCGCTTTAGCTCGTCATGCTATTTGGGAATAGATACTGTAATTGCATGCAGGTCATCGGCGACTGACATCATATGGTTTTCTATTAGTCTTTGTTCAGCATTTAATAGTACATGAGGTGATACATGAAGGAGAACGTAGTGTTTGGGGAGTGTGTTTTAAAGGGTGCTATCCATGCATGTTTTCTATTAGTCTTTGTTCAGCATTTAATAGTACATGAGGTGATGTTACATGAAGGAGAACGTAGTGTTTGGGGAGTGTGTTTTAAAAGGTCCTATCCATGCATGTTTTCTATTAGTCTTTGTTCAGCATTTAATAGTACATGAGGTGATGTTACATGAAGGAGAACGTAGTGTTTGGGGAGTGTGTTTTAAAAGGTGCTATCCATGCATGTTTTCTATTAGTCTTTGTTCAGCATTTAATAGTACATGAGGTGATGTTACATGAAGGAGAACGTAGTGTTTGGGGAGTGTGTTTTAAAAGGTCCTATCCATGCATAACTGATTAGTAAACAAGTGATAAGAAAGCAAAATGAAAGAATGAAAAAGAGAAACAAAGGGAAAGAAGGAGAGATAGAGGACAGCCCTGTGTGTGAATTCTCTGCACCCTGCTTTTCACAGTCATACTGTTTTGAAATGAACACCCTATCTCAGGGATCATCAACTAGATTCAGCCGTGGGCCCATTTTTTTTCTTGAGCAGATTGTCGGGGGACCGGCCATAATTGCTAATCATTTGTAGAAATGCAAATTAACCGCAAGATGCCCGAATAGATATAATGTTTGACTAAAATATAATCATTTCAAACCTTGCTTTATTATGCGTGAGGATAGCTGGGTACAAATGTCTTAGATTTAAAAACACTTGGAGCTCATTTCCTGTTGTTTTTACAGTCTTATGTCCAACAATAAAAAATAAAATGTTTTTTTTAAACAAAAAAAAGAATAGCTAAATAAAAGCACCCGCGGGTCAAATTCATCCGCCAGTTCCCTGCCTTATCTGGTGGATTTAAAGTATGTGTTTCGCTTTCAAACCATAACATAAACAACCGCAAATCTTCAGTTCCGCTCATACCTTATCACCATAGATAAGAAAATTGACCTTTGATGTACAGAGCATTCAGAAAGTATTCAGACCCTTTCCCCTTTTCCACATTTTGTTACTTTACAGCCTTATCCTAAAATGGATTTAAAAAAAAAAATCCTAATCAATCTACACACAATACCCCATAATGACATCACAATACCCCATAATGACATCACAATACCCCATAATGACATCACAATACCCCATAATGACATCACAATACCCCATAATGATACATAATGACATCACAATACCCCATAATGACATCACAATACCCCATAATGACATCACAATACCCCATAATGACATCACAATACCCCATAATGACATCACAATACCCCATAATGACATCACAATACCCCATAATGACACATAATGACATCACAATACCCCATAATGACATCACAATACCCCATAATGACATCACAATACCCCATAATATTTTTGCAAATGTATTAAAAATTAAAAAACAGAAATACCTTATTTACATAACTATTCAGACCCTTTTCTATGGGACTTGAAACTGAGCTCAGGTGCATCCTGTTACCATTGATAATCCTTGAGATATTTCTACAACTAGATTAGAGTCCACCTGTGGTAAATTCAATTGATTGGACTTGATTTGGAAAGGCACACACCTGTCTATATAAGGTCCCACAGATGACTTACCGCGGACTGGAATAAACTTTTTCCTTTAACGAGTCCGACAAGAAGAATATCCTGCTTTCACTGGAACAGGCCCAAATCCCCACCATTTGCGTGAAGAAAAGACAGGAAAAGGAGCCGCAGATCAGGCAGCCTTCTGAGAATTTGTAGGCGAGTGAGTAAACTCCCACTGCCATCCGTTCTTCTTGCTAACGTGCAATCATTGGAAAATAAAATGGAAGACGTGCGATTAAGATTATCCTACCAACGGGACATTAAAAACGGTAACATCTTATGTTTCACCGAAACGTGGCTGAACGACGATACGGACAATATAGAGCTAGCAGGATTTTCCATGCACTGGAAGAACAGAGACGCTACCTCTGGTAAGACGAGGGGTGGGGGTGAGTGTCTATTTGTCAATAACAGCTGGTGCGTGATATCTAATATTATAGAAGTCTTGAGGTATTGCTCACCTGAGGTAGAGTACCTTATGATAAGTTGTCGACCACACTATCTACCAAGAGAGTTCTCATCTGTATTATTCGTAGCCATCTATTTACCACCACAAAGCGAAGCTGGCACTAAGACCGCACTCAACCAACTCTATAAGGCCATAAGCAAAGAAGAAAATGCTCACGCAGAAGCGGCGCTCCTAGTGGCCGGGGACTTTAATGCAGGCAAACTTAAATCAGTTTGACCAAATTTTTACCAGCATGTCACATGTGCAACCAGAGGGAAAAAAAATCCTAGACCACCTTTACTCCACACACAGAGATGCATACAAAGCTCTCTCCCTCACCCTCCATTTGGCAAATCTGACCATTATTCTATCCTCCTGATTCCTGCTTACAAGCAAAAACTAAAGCAGGAAGTACCAGTGACTCGCTCAATACGGAAGTGGTCAGATGACGTGGATGCTACACTACAGGACTGTTTTTCTAGCACAGACAGGAATACGTTCTGGGATTCATCCAATCGCATTGAGGAGTATATCACCTCAGTCATCGGCTTCATCAATAAGTGCATTGACGACATCTTCCCCACAGTGACTGTACATACATATCCCAACCAGAAGCCATGGATTACAGACAACATCCGCATCGAGCTAAAGGCTAGAGCTGCCGATTTCAAGGAGCGGGAGACTAATCCGGACTCTTACAAGAAATCCCGCCATGCCCTCAGACGAACCATCAAACAAGCAAAGCGTCAATACAGGATTAAGATTGAATCCTACTACACCGGCTCTGATGCTCGTCGGATGTGGCAGGGCTTGAAAACTATTACGGACTACAAAGGGAAACCCAGCCGCGAGCTGCCCATTGTCAGAGACTCCAGTCATAGACTGTTCTCTCTGTTACTGCACGGCAAGCGATACCGGAGCGCCAAGTCTAGGACCAAAAGGCTCCTCAACAGCTTTTGCCAAAAAGACTGCTGAACAATTAATAGAATCGCCACCGGAGAATTTACATTGACCCCCCCTCCCTTTTGTACACTGCTGCTACTCGCTGTTTATTATCTATAGTCACTTCACCCCCCCCACCTCAACTAACCTGTACTACTGTTTATTATCTATAGTCACTTCACCCCCCACCTCAACTAACCTATACTACTGTTTATTATCTATAGTCACTTCACCCCCCACCTCAACTAACCTGTACTACTGTTTATTATCTATAGTCACTTCACCCCCCCACCTCAACTAACCTATACTACTGTTTATTATCTATAGTCACTTCACCCCCCACCTCAACTAACCTGTACTACTGTTTATTATCTATAGTCACTTCACCCCCCACCTCAACTAACCTATACTACTGTTTATTATCTATAGTCACTTCACCCCCCCACCTCAACTAACCTGTACTACTGTTTATTATCTATAGTCACTTCACCCCCCCACCTCAACTAACCTATACTACTGTTTATTATCTATAGTCACTTCACCCCCCCCACCTCAACTAACCTATACTACTGTTTATTATCTATAGTCACTTCACCCCCCCACCTCAACTAACCTGTACAACTGTTTATTATCTATAGTCACTTCACCCCCCCCCCACCTCAACTAACCTGTGCTACTGTTTATTATCTATGCATAGTCACTTCACCCCCACCTCAACTAACCTGTACTACTGTTTATTATCTATAGTCACTTCACCCCCCCACCTCAACTAACCTATACTACTGTTTATTATCTATAGTCACTTTACCCCCCCCACCTCAACTAACCTGTACTACTGTTTATTATCTATAGTCACTTCACCCCCCACCTCAACTAACCTATACTACTGTTTATTATCTATAGTCACTTCACCCCACCTCAACTAACCTATACTACTGTTTATTATCTATAGTCACTTCACCCCCCCCACCTCAACTAACCTGTACTACTGTTTATTATCTATAGTCACTTCACCCCCACCTCAACTAACCTATACTACTGTTTATTATCTATAGTCACCCCCCCACCTCAACTAACCTATACTACTGTTTATTATCTATAGTCACCCCCCACCTCAACTAACCTGTACTACTGTTTATTATCTATAGTCACTTCACCCCCCCCCACCTCAACTAACCTGTACTACTGTTTATTATCTATAGTCACTTCACCCCCCACCTCAACTAACCTGTACTACTGTTTATTATCTATAGTAACTTCACCCCCACCTCAACTAACCTGTACTACTGTTTATTATCTATGCATAGTCACTTCACCACTACCTACATGTACAAATTACCTCAACTAACCTGTACCCCAGTACACTGACTCAGTACTGGTACCCCTATATATAGCCTCCACACTGACTCTGTACCGGTACCCCCTGTATATAGGCTCCACACTGACTCGGTACCGGTACCCCCTGTATATAGCCTCCACACTGACTCGGTACCGGTACCCCCTGTATATAGCCTCCACACTGACTCGGTACCGGTACCCCCTGTATATAGCCTCCACACTGACTCGGTACCGGTACCCCCTGTATATAGCCTCCACATTGACTCTGTACCGGTGCCCCCTGTATATAACCTCCACACTGACTCGGTACCGGTACCCCCTGTATATAGCCTCCACATTGACTCTGTACCGGTACCCCCTGTATATAGCCTCCACATTGACTCTGTACCGGTACCCCCTGTATAGAGCCTCGTTATTGTTATTGTTATTGTGTTACTTTTTATCATTACTTTTTATTTTAGTCTACTTGGTAAATGTTGTCTTAACTTTTCTTGTTGGCTAAGTGCTTCTAAGTAAAGCATTTCACAGTAAAGTCTACACTTGCTGTATTCAGCACATGTGACAAATGATTTTTGATTTGATTTAATTTGATGGTCACTCTAACAGAGCTCCAGAGTTCCTCTGTGGAGAGTAGCTGACATTAAACCCAATCAAACATTTCTGGAGCGACCTAAATTAGCTGTGCGGCGATGCTCTACATCCAACCTGACAGAGCTTCTGTAGAGAAGAATGGGAGAAACTCTCCAAATAGAAGTGTGCCAAGCTTGTAGCGTCCTACCCAAGAAGGCTAGAGGTTGTAATCGCTGCCAAAGGTGCTGCCAAAGGTGCTGCCAAAGGTGCTGCCAAAGGTGCTGCCAAATATGTTTCAACATTAAAACAATTGAATCAATATTGAAAGAGAAAGAGAGAGGAGAGAGAGAGGAGAGAGAGAGATGAGAGAGAGAGGAGAGAGGGAGAGAGAGGAGAGAGAGCGAGAGAGAGAGAGAGAGAGAGAGAGAGGAGAGAGAGAGAGGGAGGGAGAGAGAGAGGGAGAGAGAGAGAGGAGAGAGAGAGGAGAGAGAAGAGAGAGAGAGGAGAGAGAGAGAGAGGTAGAGAAAGAGAGAGGAGAGAGAGAGGAGAGAGAGAGAGGGAGAGAAAGAAAGAGGAGAGAGAGAGAGAGGGAGAGAGAGAGTGGAGATAGAGAGAGAGAGAGACATATTTTGTTTTGTACTGGATGTAACAGATCATTGTGGATATTCTTCCTATTTTTCCTCATTCCCGTATACCATTTCTGCTTCCTGTCTCAATACATTGTTGGCCCTTGGTCGGCCACTGTTCAGGTCACAGTTGATAAATAAGCCATCCTTCACAGCCTGTCTGAGTAGGACACTGATCTATAGGCCTGGGAAACGTAAACCTTCATGTGTTCTCATCCTAACAATCCTCCTTGACAGCCTGTCTGAGTAGTACACTGATCTATAGGCCTGGGAAACGTAAACCTTCATGTGTTCTCATCCTAACAATCCTCCTTGACAGCCTGTCTGAGTAGTACACTGATCTATAGGCCTGGGAAACGTAAACCTTCATGTGTTCTCATCCTAACAATCCTCCTTGACAGCCTGTCTGAGTAGTACACTGATCTATAGGCCTCAAACCCGTTCTAATCTGGGTTGGTAGTGTTTGTATGTCAGACCCGTTCTAATCTGGGTTGGTAGTGTTCAGACCCGTACTAATCTGGGTTGGTAGTGTTTATATGTCAGACCAGTTCTAATCTGGGTTGGTAGTGTTTGTATGTCAGACCCGTTCTAATCTGGGTTGGTAGTGTTCAGACCAGTTCTAATCTGGGTTGGTAGTGTTTATATGTCAGACCAGTTCTAATCTGGGTTGGTAGTGTTTATATGTCAGACCCGTTCTAATCTGGGTTGGTAGTGTTTATATGTCAGACCAGTTCTAATCTGGGTTGGTAGTGTTTATATGTCAGACCCGTTCTAATCTGGGTTGGTAGTGTTTGTATGTCAGACCCGTTCTAATCTGGGTTGGTAGTGTTTATATGTCAGACCCGTTCTAATCTGGGTTGGTAGTGTTTATATGTCAGACCCGTTCTAATCTGGGTTGGTAGTGTTTTTATGTCAGACCAGTTCTAATCTGGGTTGGCAGTGTTTATATGCCAGTCCTCAAACCCGTTCTAATCTGGGTTGGCAGTGTTTATATGCCAGTCCTCAAACCCGTTCTAATCTGGGTTGGCAGTGTTTATATGCCAGTCCTCAAACCCGTTCTAATCTGGGTTGGCAGTGTTTATATGCCAGTCCTCAAACCCGTTCTAATCTGGGTTGGCAGTGTTTATATGCCAGTCCTCAAACCCGTTCTAATCTGGGTTGGCAGTGTTTATATGCCAGTCCTCAAACCCGTTCTAATCTGGGTTGGTAGTGTTTATATGTCAGACCCGTTCTAATCTGGGTTGGCAGTGTTTATATGCCAGTCCTCAAACCCGTTCTAATCTGGGTTGGCAGTCCTCAAACCCATTCTAATCTTTTTGTTTAATTTAATTTTTATTTAACCTTTATTTAACTAGGCAAGTCAGTTAAGAACAAATTCTTATTTACAATGACGGCCTACCACTGGGTTGGCAGTGTTTTTTTAAGGTCAGTGACAGGTTGGACACTCATTGACTGAATCAGTAAATTAAGAATGTGGAAGGACTGATATTGAGGGGATGGCACAGGGGGCTGGTGGGTGGCGTCACTTTGTAGTTTCAGATGACGAATTGGATGTGCCAATTACCAACGTGTCACATCAAGGAGTGGTCAGAATGTGGGGGAGGGAGAACGGAAAGATGACACAAGCTGATGACACAAGCTGATGACACAAGCTGATGACACAAGCTGATGACACAAGCTGATGACACAAGCTGATGACAGAAGCTGATGACACAAGCTGATGACAGAAGCTGATGACACAAGCTGATGACAGAAGCTGATGACACAAGCTGATGACACAAGCTGATGGCACAAGCTGATGACACAAGCTGATGACACAAGCTGATGACACAAGCTGATGACAGAAGCTGATGACAGAAGTTGTGCCCGTCGTCCGGTGAACATGTGTTGCAAGGTGAAACAGGTCATTCTGGGAGCTCAATGTCGTGTGCCCTCCCTCCCTCCCTCCCTCCCTCCCTCCCTCCCTCCCTCCCTCCCTCCCTCCCTCCCTCCCTCCTGCCTGCCTGCCTGCCTGCCTGCCTGTCTTCCCTCCCTCCCTCCCTCCCTCCCTCCCTCATGACTCATCTCCCCTCCCCAGGCTGTCTGTCCGTCCGCCATCCACAGTCAACACACAGCAACTCCAAACGTAACGTTACATGACAGATACAGGGATCCATTTTTACAGATAACTTTTAACACATCGGGGGGGGGGGGTTGTACAATTTATCTGACTTTTTACAAAATGGTTGCCCTTATCTATCTGGACCCTATCTATCTTGTTATGCCTGTACAGTACGTACAGAAGTACATTCACAGGGGTTGACCCTGGGGTTATGTTTACAACCCCCGATGGTCTGTATTTTTCCAATGTTAAAGTTAGATCTGTGGTCTCTTCGTATCTGTCAAACTGAACATATCTACTGCCCCTTCCTGGCGCTGGATGGAGAGATGAAAAATATGGAACGCTAAATGAGTTCTTTTAAATTCTCACTGTTTCATGGATAGAATGTCATTGAAGATGATCGTCTAACATTGTTCAGTTGTAGTAGTCCCAGTGTTGTGTTGGGTGTCGTTGGAGAAGGAGGAAGAAGGTATCTTGACAGCCAGAAGGCAGATTAAAAAAGGCTGGAGTACACACACACACGCACGCGCACACGCACACACACACACACACACACACACACACACACACACACACACACACACACACACACACACACACACACACACACACACACACACAGAGCAGCAGATTGGCTGTGTGGGCGCGGACGTGACAGTGTAGGAAGCCATCTCTTAAGTCCCACTGAGTCTCCCTCTGTGCCAAGGCATCACACTGCCAAAGACCTGCACAGTGCACTGAATCACTGCAATGGCACCCTCGCTTCATCACAAGACTACCATCTCCTCCATCTCCTCCACTAGACTTCCATCTCCTCCACTAGACTACCATCTCCTCTACTAGAATACCATCTCCTCCATCTCCTCCACTAGACAACCATCTCCTCCACTAGACTACCATCTCCTCCACTAGACTACCATCTCCTCCACTAGACTACCATCTCCTCTACTAGACTACCATCTCCTCTACTAGACTACCATCTCCTCTACTAGACTACCATCTCCTCCACTAGACTACCATCTCCTCTACTAGACTACCATCTCCTCCACTAGACTACCATCTCCTCTACTAGAATACCATCTCCTCTACTAGACTACCATCTCCACCACTAGACTATCAACTCCTCTACTAGACTACCATCTCCTCTACTAGACTACCATCTCCTCCACTAGACTACCATCTCCTCTACTAGACTACCATCTCCTCCACTAGACTACCATCTCCTCTACTAGACTACCATCTCCTCCACTAGACTATCAACTCCTCTACTAGACTACCATCTCCTCTACTAGACTACCATCTCCTCTACTAGACTACCATCTCCTCCACTAGACTACCATCTCCTCCACTAGACTATCAACTCCTCTACTAGAATACCATCTCCTCCATCTCCTCCACTAGACTACCATCTCCTCCATCTCCTCCACTAGACTACCATCTCCTCCACTAGACTACCATCTCCTCCACTAGACTACCATCTCCTCCACTAGACTATCAACTCCTCTACTAGAATACCATCTCCTCCACTAGACTACCATCTCCTCCACTAGACTATCAACTCCTCTACTAGACTATCAACTCCTCTACTAGACTACCATCTCCTCCACTAGACTACCATCTCCTCTACTAGACTACCATCTCCTCCACTAGACTACCATCTCCTCCACTAGACTACCATCTCCTCCACTAGACTATCAACTCCTCTACTAGAATACCATCTCCTCCATCTCCTCCACTAGACTACCATCTCCTCCATCTCCTCCACTAGACTACCATCTCCTCCACTAGACTACCATCTCCTCCACTAGACTACCATCTCCTCTACTAGACTACCATCTCCTCTACTAGACTACCATCTCCTCTACTAGACTACCATCTCCTCCACTAGACTACCATCTCCTCCACTAGACTACCATCTCCTCTACTAGACTACCATCTCATCCACTAGACTACCATCTCCTCCACTAGACTACCATCTCCTCCACTAGACTACCATCTCCTCCACTAGACTACCATCTCCTCCACTAGACTACCATCTCCTCTACTAGACTACCATCTCCTCCACTAGACTACCATCTCCTCCACTAGACTACCATCTCCTCCACTAGACTACCATCTCCTCCACTAGACTACCATCTCCTCTACTAGACTACCATCTCCTCCACTAGACTACCATCTCCTCTACTAGACTACCACCTCCTCCACTAGACTACCATCTCCTCCACTAGACTACCATCTCCTCCACTAGACTACCATCTCCTCCACTAGACTACCATCTCCTCCACTAGACTACCATCTCCTCTACTAGACTACCATCTCCTCCACTAGACTACCATCTCCTCCACTAGGCTACCATCTCCTCCACTAGACTACCATCTCCTCCACTAGACTACCATCTCCTCCACTAGACTACCATCTCCTCCACTAGACTACCATCTCCTCTACTAGACTACCATCTCCTCCACTAGACTACCATCTCCTCCACTAGACTACCATCTCCTCCACTAGACTACCATCTCCTCTACTAGACTACCATCTCCTCCACTAGACTACCATCTCCTCCACTAGACTACCATCTCCTCTACTAGACTACCATCTCCTCCACTAGACTACCATCTCCTCCACTAGACTATCAACTCCTCCACTAGACTACCATCTCCTCCACTAGACTATCAACTCCTCTACTAGACTACCATCTCCTCCACTAGACTACCATCTCCTCCACTAGACTACCATCTCCTCCACTAGACTACCATCTCCTCTACTAGACTATCAACTCCTCTACTAGACTATCAACTCCTCTACTAGACTACCATCTCCTCCACTAGACTACCATCTCCTCTACTAGACTACCATCTCCTCCACTAGACTACCATCTCCTCCACTAGACTACCATCTCCTCCACTAGACTATCAACTCCTCTACTAGAATACCATCTCCTCCATCTCCTCCACTAGACTACCATCTCCTCCATCTCCTCCACTAGACTACCATCTCCTCCACTAGACTACCATCTCCTCCACTAGACTACCATCTCCTCTACTAGACTACCATCTCCTCCACTAGACTATCAACTCCTCTACTAGACTACCATCTCCTCCACTAGACTACCATCTCCTCTACTAGACTACCATCTCCTCCACTAGACTATCAACTCCTCTACTAGACTACCATCTCCTCTACTAGACTACCATCTCCTCTACTAGACTACCATCTCCTCCACTAGACTACCATCTCCTCCACTAGACTATCAACTCCTCTACTAGAATACCATCTCCTCCATCTCCTCCACTAGACTACCATCTCCTCCATCTCCTCCACTAGACTACCATCTCCTCCACTAGACTACCATCTCCTCCACTAGACTACCATCTCCTCCACTAGACTACCATCTCCTCCACTAGACTATCAACTCCTCTACTAGACTACCATCTCCTCCACTAGACTACCATCTCCTCTACTAGACTACCATCTCCTCCACTAGACTACCATCTCCTCCACTAGACTATCAACTCCTCCACTAGACTACCATCTCCTCCACTAGACTATCAACTCCTCCACTAGACTACCATCTCCTCTACTAGACTACCATCTCCTCTACTAGACTACCATCTCCTCTACTAGACTACCATCTCCTCCACTAGACTACCATCTCCTCCACTAGACTACCATCTCCTCCATCTCCTCCACTAGACTACCATCTCCTCCATCTCCTCCACTAGACTACCATCTCCTCTACTAGACTATCAACTCCTCCACTAGACTACCATCTCCTCTACTAGACTACCATCTCCTCCACTAGACTACCATCTCCTCTACTAGACTACCATCTCCTCTACTAGACTACCATCTCCTCCACTAGACTACCATCTCCTCCACTAGACTACCATCTCCTCCATCTCCTCCACTAGACTACCATCTCCTCCATCTCCTCTACTAGACTACCATCTCCTCTACTAGACTACCATCTCCTCCACTAGACTACCATCTCCTCTACTAGACTACCATCTCCTCCACTAGACTATCAACTCCTCTACTAGACTACCATCTCCTCTACTAGACTACCATCTCCTCCACTAGACTACCATCTCCTCCACTAGACTACCATCTCCTCCATCTCCTCCACTAGACTACCATCTCCTCCATCTCCTCTACTAGACTACCATCTCCTCTACTAGACTACCATCTCCTCTACCAGACTACCATCTCCTCCGCTAGACTACCATCTCCTCTACTAGACTACCATCTCCTCCACTAGACTACCATCTCCTCCATCTCCTCCACTAGACTACCATCTCCTCTACTAGACTACCATCTCCTCTACTAGACTACCATCTCCTCCACTAGACTACCATCTCCTCCATCTCCTCTACTAGACTACCATCTCCTCTACTAGACTATCAACTCCTCCACTAGACTATCATCTCCTCTACTAGACTACCATCTCCTCTACTAGACTACCATCTCCTCCATCTCCTCTACTAGACTACCATCTCCTCTACTAGACTACCATCTCCTCCATCTCCTCTACTAGACTACCATCTCCTCTACTAGACTACCATCTCCTCCACTAGACTACCATCTCCTCTACTAGACTACCATCTCCTCCACTAGACTACCATCTCCTCTACTAGACTACCATCTCCTCTACTAGAATACCATCTCCTCTACTAGAATACCATCTCCTCTACTAGACTACCATCTCCACCACTAGACTACCATCTCCTCTACTAGACTACCATCTCCTCTACTAGAATACCATCTCCACCACTAGACTACCATCTCCTCCACTAGACTATCAACTCTTCTACTAGACTACCATCTCCTCCACTAGACTATCAACTCCTCTACTAGACTACCATCTCCTCCACTAGACTACCATCTCCTCCACTAGACTACCATCTCCTCCACTAGACTACCATCTCCTCTACTAGACTACCATCTCCTCCATCTCCTCCACTAGACTACCAACTCCTCCACTAGACTACCATCTCCTCTACTAGAATACCATCTCCTCTACTAGACTACCATCTCCTCTACTAGACTACCATCTCCTCTACTAGACTACCATCTCCTCCACTAGACTACCATCTCCTCTACTAGACTACCATCTCCTCCACTAGACTACCATCTCCATCATGTATGGAGATGTTAGGGTTGAACCAGGATGTGGACATGAAACTAGGGTTAGGGTGGTGGTTTCAGGGTTAAGGTTGAATCGTGATGTGGACATGAAACTAGGGTTAGGGTGGTGGTTTCAGGGTTAAGGTTGAATCGTGATGTGGACATGAAACTAGGGTTAGGGTGGTGGTTTCAGGGTTAAGGTTGAACCAGGATGTGGACATGAAACTAGGGTTAGGGTGGTGGTTTCAGGGTTAAGGTTGAATCGTGATGTGGACATGAAACTAGGGTTAGGGTGGTGGTTTCAGGGTTAAGGTTGAACCAGGATGTGGACATGAAACTAGGGTTAGGGTGGTGGTTTCAGGGTTAAGGTTGAACCAGGATGTGGACATGAAACTAGGGTTAGGGTGGTGGTTTCAGGGTTAAGGTTGAACCAGGATGTGGACATGAAACTAGGGTTAGGGTGGTGGTTTCAGGGTTAAGGTTGAACCGGGATGTGGACATGAACAGACACTGTTTGGGCGAGGGACTCTAAACTTGCAATGGCTAGCCCCGAGTCGTTATATATTTTTTTCTTGTGCATTTTGGTATTTGCATGCTTTGTTGAGTATTTTACCCAACCAGACTATGTTTATTCCCACACTCGGGACTATCTAGTCTAGTGGAGGAGTCTAGTCTAGTGGAGGAGATGGTAGTCTAGTGGAGGAGATGGTAGTCTAGTAGAGGAGATGGTAGTCTAGTGGAGGAGATGGTAGTCTAGTAGAGGAGTTGATAGTCTAGTGGAGGAGATGGTAGTCTAGTGGAGGAGATGGTAGTCTAGTAGAGGAGACATACTTAATCAACCAGCTGACCAAGTCCTAAAACAATGGGACTCCCTAAATATTTCTAAGATTATTAATAATCCCACAAGGTATGACCCCAAAAATCCAGAAAAGGCTACTCTCCTCGATGTTATCCTCAATAATCCTGATAGTTATCAGTCTGGTGTTTTCTGTAATGACCTTAGTGATCACTGTTTTACAGCCTGTGTTCGTAATGGCTGCTCGGTGACACGACCTGTTCTTATTTGTCATAGACGCTTGCTAAAAACTTTAATGAGCAAGCGTTCCTTCGTGACCTGGCCCCTGTAAATTGGTATAGAATCAGCTTGAACCAGGATGTGGACATGAAGCTAGGGTTAAGGTTGAACCAGGATGTGGACATGAAGCTAGGGTTAAGGTTGAACCAGGATGTGGACATGAAGCTAGGGATAAGGTTGAACCAGGATGTGGACATGAAGCTAGGGTTAAGGTTGAACCAGGATGTGGACATGAAGCTAGGGTTAAGGTTGAACCAGGATGTGGACAGGAAGCTAGGGTTAAGGTTGAACCGGGATGTGGACAGGAAGCTAGGGTTAGGGTGGAACCGGGATGTGGACAGGAAGCTAGGGTTAGGGTGGAACCAGGATGTGGACATGAAGCTAGGGTTAGGGTGGTGGTTAATGGTTAGGGTGGAACCGGGATGTGGACATGAAGCTAGGGTTAGGGTGGTGGTTAAGGGTTAGGGTGGTGGTTAAGGGTTAGGGTGGTGGTTAAGGGTTAGGGTGGTGGTTAATGGTTAGGGTGGTGGTTAAGGGTTAGGGTGGTGGTTAATGGTTAGGGTGGTGGTTAAGGGTTAGGGTGGTGGTTAAGGGTTAGGGTGGTGGTTAAGGGTTACGGTGGAACCAACTAGGGTGGTGGTTAAGGGTTAGGGTGGTAGTTAAGGGTTAGGGTGGTAGTTAAGGGTTAGGGTGGTGGTTAAGGGTTAGGGTGGTGGTTAAGGGTTAGGGTGGTGGTTAAGGGCTAGGGTGGTGGTTAAGGGCTAGGGTGGTGGTTAAGGGCTAGGGTGGTGGTTAAGGGTTAGGGTGGTGGTTAAGGGTTAGGGTGGTGGTTAAGGGTTAGAGCGGTGGTTAAGGGTTAGGGTGGTGGTTAAGGGTTAGGGTGGTGGTTAAGAGTTAGGGTGGTGGTTAAGGGTTAGGGTGGTAGTTAAGGGTTAGGGTGGTAGTTAAGGGTTAGGGTGGTGGTTAAGGGTTAGGGTGGTGGTTAAGGGTTAGGGTGGTGGTTTAGGGTTAGGGTGGTAGTTAAGGGTTAGGGTGGTGGTTAAGGGTTAGGGTGGTGGTTAAGGGTTAGGGTGGTGGTTAAGGGTTAGGGTGGTGGTTAAGGGTTAGGGTGGTGGTTAAGGGTTAGGGTGGGGGTTAAGGGTTAGGGTGGTGGTTAAGGGTTAGGGTGGTGGTTAAGGGTTAGGGTGGTGGTTAAGGGTTAGGGTGGTGGTTAAGGGTTAGGGTTAGGGTGGTGGTTAGGGTTAGGGTTAGGGTGGTGGTTAAGGGTTAGGGTGGTGGTTAAGGGCTAGGGTGGGGGTTAAGGGTTAGGGTGGTAGTTAAGGGTTAGGGTGGTGGTTAAGGGTTAGGGTGGTGGTTAAGGGTTAGGGTGGTGGTTAAGGGTTAGGGTTAGGGTGGTGGTTAAGGGCTAGGGTGGGGGTTAAGGGTTAGGGTGGTAGTTAAGGGTTAGGGTGGTGGTTAAGGGTTAGGGTGGTGGTTAAGGGCTAGGGTGGGGGTTAAGGGTTAGGGTGGTAGTTAAGGGTTAGGGTGGTGGTTAAGGGTTAGGGTGGTGGTTAAGGGTTAGGGTGGTGGTTAAGGGTTAGGGTGGTGGTTAAGGGTTAGGGTGGTGGTTAAGGGTTAGGGTGGTGGTTAAGGGCTAGGGTGGTGGTTAAGGGCTAGGGTGGTGGTTAAGGGTTAGGGTGGAACCAACTAGGGTGGTGGTTAAGGGCTAGGGTTAGGGTGGTGGTTAAGGGTTAGGGTGGTGGTTAAGGGTTAGGGTGGTTAAGGGTTAGGGTGGTGGTTAAGGGTTAGGGTGGTGGTTAAGGGTTAGGGTGGTTAAGGGTTAGGGTGGTGGTTAAGGGGTAGGGTGGTGGTTAAGGGCTAGGGTGGTGGTTAAGGGTTAGGGTGGAACCAACTAGGGTGGTGGTTAAGGGCTAGGGTGGTGGTTAAGGGCTAGGGTGGTGGTTAAGGGTTAGGGTATTGGTTAAGGGCTAGGGTGGTGGTTAAGGGCTAGGGTGGTGGTTAAGGGTTAGGGTGGTGGTTAAGGGTTAGGGTGGTGGTTAAGGGTTAGGGTGGTGGTTAAGGGTTAGGGTGGAACCAACTAGGGTGGTGGTTAAGGGTTAGGGTGGTGGTTAAGGGTTAGGGTAGTGGTTAAGGGCTAGGGTGGTGGTTAAGGGTTAGGGTGGTGGTTAAGGGCTAGGGTGGTGGTTAAGGGCTAGGGTGGTGGTTAAGGGTTAGGGTGGTGGTTAAGGGTTAGGGTGGAACCAACTAGGGTGGTGGTTAGGGTTAGGTGGTTAAGGGTTAGGGTGGTTAAGGGTTAGGGTGGTGGTTAAGGGTTAGGGTGGTGGTTAAGGGTTAGGGTGGTGGTTAAGGGTTAGGGTGGTTAAGGGTTAGGGTGGTGGTTAAGGGCTAGGGTGGTGGTTAAGGGCTAGGGTGGTGGTTAAGGGTTAGGGTGGAACCAACTAGGGTGGTGGTTAAGGGCTAGGGTGGTGGTTAAGGGTTAGGGTGGTTAAGGGCTAGGGTGGTGGTTAAGGGTTAGGGTGGTGGTTAAGGGTTAGGGTGGTTAAGGGTTAGGGTGGTGGTTAAGGGTTAGGGTGGAACCAACTAGGGTGGTGGTTAAGGGTTAGGGTGGTGGTTAGGGTTAGGGTGGTTAAGGGTTAGGGTGGTTAAGGGTTAGGGTGGTGGTTAAGGGTTAGGGTGGTGTTTAAGGGTTAGGGTGGTGGTTAAGGGTTAGGGTGGTGGTTAATGGTTAGGGTTGTGGTTAAGGGCTAGGGTAGTGGTTAAGGGCTACGGTGGTGGTTAAGGGCTAGGGTGGTGGTTAAGGGTTAGGGTGGTTGTTAAGGGTTAGGGTGGTGGTTAAGGGTTAGTGTGGTGGTTAAGGGTTAGGGTGGTGGTTAAGGGTTAGGGTGGTGGTTAAGGGTTAGGGTGGTAGTTAAGGGTTAGGGTGGTAGTTAAGGGGTAGGGTGGTGGTTAAGGGTTAGGGTGGTGGTTAAGGGTTAGGGTGGTGGTTAAGGGCTAGGGTGGTGGTTAAGGGCTAGGGTGGTGGTTAAGGACTAGGGTGGTGGTTAAGGGCTAGGGTGGTGGTTAAGGGCTAGGGTGGTGGTTAAGGGTTAGGGTGGTGGTTAAGGGCTAGGGTGGTGGTTAAGGGCTAGGGTGGTGGTTAAGGACTAGGGTGGTGGTTAAGGGCTAGGGTGGTGGTTAAGGGCTAGGGTGGTGGTTAAGGGTTAGGGTGGTGGTTAAGGGTTAGGGTGGTAGTTAAGGGTTAGGGTGGTGGTTAAGGGTTAGGGTGGTGGTTAAGGGTTAGGGTGGTGGTTAAGGGTTAGGGTGGAACCAACTAGGGTGGTGGTTAGGGTTAGGGTGGTTAAGGGTTAGGGTGGTTAAGGGTTAGGGTGGTGGTTAAGGGTTAGGGTGGTGGTTAAGGGTTAGGGTGGTGGTTAAGGGTTAGGGTGGTTAAGGGTTAGGGTGGTGGTTAAGGGCTAGGGTGGTGGTTAAGGGCTAGGGTGGTGGTTAAGGGTTAGGGTGGAACCAACTAGGGTGGTGGTTAAGGGCTAGGGTGGTGGTTAAGGGTTAGGGTGGTTAAGGGCTAGGGTGGTGGTTAAGGGTTAGGGTGGTGGTTAAGGGTTAGGGTGGTTAAGGGTTAGGGTGGTGGTTAAGGGTTAGGGTGGAACCAACTAGGGTGGTGGTTAAGGGTTAGGGTGGTGGTTAGGGTTAGGGTGGTTAAGGGTTAGGGTGGTTAAGGGTTAGGGTGGTGGTTAAGGGTTAGGGTGGTGTTTAAGGGTTAGGGTGGTGGTTAAGGGTTAGGGTGGTGGTTAAGGGTTAGGGTGGTGGTTAAGGGCTAGGGTGGTGGTTAAGGGCTAGGGTGGTGGTTAAGGGCTAGGGTGGTGGTTAAGGGTTAGGGTGGTTGTTAAGGGTTAGGGTGGTGGTTAAGGGTTAGTGTGGTGGTTAAGGGTTAGGGTGGTGGTTAAGGGTTAGGGTGGTGGTTAAGGGTTAGGGTGGTAGTTAAGGGTTAGGGTGGTAGTTAAGGGGTAGGGTGGTGGTTAAGGGTTAGGGTGGTGGTTAAGGGTTAGGGTGGTGGTTAAGGGCTAGGGTGGTGGTTAAGGGCTAGGGTGGTGGTTAAGGACTAGGGTGGTGGTTAAGGGCTAGGGTGGTGGTTAAGGGCTAGGGTGGTGGTTAAGGGTTAGGGTGGTGGTTAAGGGTTAGGGTGGTAGTTAAGGGTTAGGGTGGTGGTTAAGGGTTAGGGTGGTGGTTAAGGGTTAGGGTGGTGGTTAAGGGTTAGGGTGGTGGTTAAGGGTTAGGGTTAGGGTGGTGGTTAAGGGTTAGGGTGGTGGTTAAGGGTTAGGGTGGAGGTTAAGGGTTAGGGTGGAGGTTAAGGGTTAGGGTGGTGGTTAAGGGTTAGGGTGGTGGTTAAGGGTTAGGGTGGTGGTTAAGGGTTAGGGTGGTAGTTAAGGGTTAGGGTGGTTAAGGGTTAGGGTGGTGGTTAAGGGTTAGGGTGGTAGTTAAGGGTTAGGGTGGTGGTTAAGGGTTAGGGTGGTGGTTAAGGGTTAGGGTGGTGGTTAAGGGTTAGGGTGGAACCAACTAGGGTGGTGGTTAAGGGCTAGGGTGGTGGTTAAGGGTTAGGGTGGTTAAGGGCTAGGGTGGTGGTTAAGGGTTAGGGTGGTGGTTAAGGGTTAGGGTGGTTAACGGTTAGGGTGGTGGTTAAGGGTTAGGGTGGAACCAACTAGGGTGGTGGTTAAGGGTTAGGTGGTGGTTAGGGTTAGGGTGGTTAAGGGTTAGGGTGGTTAAGGGCTAGGGTGGTGGTTAAGGGTTAGGGTATTGGTTAAGCGCTAGGGTGGTGGTTAAGGGCTAGGGTGGTGGTTAAGGGTTAGGGTGGTGGTTAAGGGCTAGGGTGGTGGTTAAGGGTTAGGGTGGTGGTTAAGGGTTAGGTGGTGGTTAAGGGTTAGGGTGGAACCAACTAGGTGGTGGTTAAGGGTTAGGGTGGTGGTTAAGGGTTAGGGTAGTGGTTAAGGGCTAGGGTGGTGGTTAAGGGTTAGGGTGGTGGTTAAGGGCTAGGGTGGTGGTTAAGGGCTAGGGTGGTGGTTAAGGGTTAGGGTGGTGGTTAAGGGTTAGGGTGGTGGTTAAGGGTTAGGCTGGTGGTTAAGGGTTAGGGTGGTGGTTAAGGGATAGGGTGGTGGTTAAGGGATAGGGTGGTGGTTAAGGGTTAGGGTGGTGGTTAAGGGTTAGGGTGGTGGTTAAGGGTTAGGGTGGAACCAACTAGGGTGGTGGTTAGGGTTAGGGTGGTTAAGGGTTAGGGTGGTTAAGGGTTAGGGTGGTGGTTAAGGGTTAGGGTGGTGGTTAAGGGTTAGGGTGGTGGTTAAGGGTTAGGGTGGTTAAGGGTTAGGTGGTGGTTAAGGGCTAGGGTGGTGGTTAAGGGCTAGGGTGGTGGTTAAGGGTTAGGTGGAACCAACTAGGTGGTGGTTAAGGGCTAGGGTGGTGGTTAAGGGTCAGGGTGGTTAAGGGCTAGGGTGGTGGTTAAGGGTTAGGTGGTGGTTAAGGGTTAGGGTGGTGGTTAAGGGTTAGGTGGTGGTTAAGGGTTAGGGTGGTTAAGGGTTAGGGTGGTGGTTAAGGGCTAGGGTGGTGGTTAAGGGCTAGGGTGGTGGTTAAGGGTTAGGTGGAACCAACTAGGTGGTGGTTAAGGGCTAGGGTGGTGGTTAAGGGTCAGGGTGGTTAAGGGCTAGGGTGGTGGTTAAGGGTTAGGGTGGTGGTTAAGGGTTAGGGTGGTTAAGGGTTAGGGTGGTGGTTAAGGGTTAGGGTGGTGGTTAAGGGTTAGGGTGGTGGTTAAGGGCTAGGGTGGTGGTTAAGGGCTAGGGTGGTGGTTAAGGGCTAGGGTGGTGGTTAAGGGTTAGGGTGGTTGTTAAGGGTTAGGGTGGTGGTTAAGGGTTAGTGTGGTGGTTAAGGGTTAGGGTGGTGGTTAAGGGTTAGGGTGGTGGTTAAGGGTTAGGGTGGTAGTTAAGGGTTAGGGTGGTAGTTAAGGGGTAGGGTGGTGGTTAAGGGTTAGGGTGGTGGTTAAGGGTTAGGGTGGTGGTTAAGGGCTAGGGTGGTGGTTAAGGGCTAGGGTGGTGGTTAAGGACTAGGGTGGTGGTTAAGGGCTAGGGTGGTGGTTAAGGGCTAGGGTGGTGGTTAAGGGTTAGGGTGGTGGTTAAGGGTTAGGGTGGTAGTTAAGGGTTAGGTGGTGGTTAAGGGTTAGGGTGGTGGTTAAGGGTTAGGGTGGTGGTTAAGGGTTAGGGTGGTGGTTAAGGGTTAGGTGGTGGTTAAGGGTTAGGGTGGAACCAACTAGGGTGGTGGTTAGGGTGGTTAAGGGTTAGGGTGGTTAAGGGTTAGGGTGGTGGTTAAGGGTTAGGGTGGTGGTTAAGGGTTAGGGTGGTGGTTAAGGGTTAGGGTGGTTAAGGGTTAGGGTGGTGGTTAAGGGCTAGGGTGGTGGTTAAGGGCTAGGGTGGTGGTTAAGGGTTAGGGTGGAACCAACTAGGGTGGTGGTTAAGGGCTAGGGTGGTGGTTAAGGGTTAGGGTGGTTAAGGGCTAGGGTGGTGGTTAAGGGTTAGGGTGGTGGTTAAGGGTTAGGGTGGTTAAGGGTTAGGTGGTGGTTAAGGGTTAGGTGGAACCAACTAGGGTGGTGGTTAAGGGTTAGGTGGTGGTTAGGGTTAGGGTGGTTAAGGGTTAGGTGGTGGTTAAGGGCTAGGGTGGTGGTTAAGGGTTAGGGTGGTGGTTAAGGGTTAGGGTGGTAGTTAAGGGTTAGGGTGGTGGTTAAGGGTTAGGGTGGTGGTTAAGGGTTAGGGTGGTGGTTAAGGGTTAGGGTTAGGGTGGTGGTTAAGGGTTAGGGTGGTGGTTAAGGGTTAGGGTGGAGGTTAAGGGTTAGGGTGGAGGTTAAGGGTTAGGGTGGTGGTTAAGGGTTAGGGTGGTGGTTAAGGGTTAGGGTGGTGGTTAAGGGTTAGGGTGGTAGTTAAGGGTTAGGGTGGTGGTTAAGGGTTAGGGTGGTGGTTAAGGGTTAGGGTGGTAGTTAAGGGTTAGGGTGGTGGTTAAGGGTTAGGGTGGTGGTTAAGGGTTAGGGTGGAACCAACTAGGGTGGTGGTTAAGGGCTAGGGTGGTGGTTAAGGGTTAGGGTGGTTAAGGGCTAGGGTGGTGGTTAAGGGTTAGGGTGGTGGTTAAGGGTTAGGGTGGTTAACGGTTAGGGTGGTGGTTAAGGGTTAGGGTGGAACCAACTAGGGTGGTGGTTAAGGGTTAGGGTGGTGGTTAGGGTTAGGGTGGTTAAGGGTTAGGGTGGTTAAGGGCTAGGGTGGTGGTTAAGGGTTAGGGTATTGGTTAAGCGCTAGGGTGGTGGTTAAGGGCTAGGGTGGTGGTTAAGGGTTAGGGTGGTGGTTAAGGGCTAGGGTGGTGGTTAAGGGTTAGGGTGGTGGTTAAGGGTTAGGGTGGTGGTTAAGGGTTAGGGTGGAACCAACTAGGGTGGTGGTTAAGGGTTAGGGTGGTGGTTAAGGGTTAGGGTAGTGGTTAAGGGCTAGGGTGGTGGTTAAGGGTTAGGGTGGTGGTTAAGGGCTAGGGTGGTGGTTAAGGGCTAGGGTGGTGGTTAAGGGTTAGGGTGGTGGTTAAGGGTTAGGGTGGTGGTTAAGGGTTAGGGTGGTGGTTAAGGGTTAGGGTGGTGGTTAAGGGATAGGGTGGTGGTTAAGGGATAGGGTGGTGGTTAAGGGTTAGGGTGGTGGTTAAGGGTTAGGGTGGTGGTTAAGGGTTAGGGTGGAACCAACTAGGGTGGTGGTTAGGGTTAGGGTGGTTAAGGGTTAGGGTGGTTAAGGGTTAGGGTGGTGGTTAAGGGTTAGGGTGGTGGTTAAGGGTTAGGGTGGTGGTTAAGGGTTAGGGTGGTTAAGGGTTAGGGTGGTGGTTAAGGGCTAGGGTGGTGGTTAAGGGCTAGGGTGGTGGTTAAGGGTTAGGGTGGAACCAACTAGGGTGGTGGTTAAGGGCTAGGGTGGTGGTTAAGGGTCAGGGTGGTTAAGGGCTAGGGTGGTGGTTAAGGGTTAGGGTGGTGGTTAAGGGTTAGGGTGGTTAAGGGTTAGGGTGGTGGTTAAGGGTTAGGGTGGAACCAACTAGGGTGGTGGTTAAGGGTTAGGGTGGTGGTTAGGGTTAGGGTGGTTAAGGGTTAGGTGGTTAAGGGTTAGGGTGGTGGTTAAGGGTTAGGGTGGTGTTTAAGGGTTAGGGTGGTGGTTAAGGGTTAGGGTGGTGGTTAAGGGTTAGGGTGGTGGTTAAGGGCTAGGTGGTGGTTAAGGGCTAGGGTGGTGGTTAAGGGCTAGGGTGGTGGTTAAGGGTTAGGGTGGTTGTTAAGGGTTAGGGTGGTGGTTAAGGGTTAGTGTGGTGGTTAAGGGTTAGGGTGGTGGTTAAGGGTTAGGGTGGTGGTTAAGGGTTAGGGTGGTAGTTAAGGGTTAGGGTGGAACCAACTAGGGTGGTGGTTAAGGGTTAGGGTGGTGGTTAAGGGTTAGGGTGGTGGTTAGGGTTAGGGTGGTTAAGGGTTAGGGTGGTTAAGGGTTAGGGTGGTGGTTAAGGGTTAGGGTGGTGTTTAAGGGTTAGGGTGGTGGTTAAGGGTTAGGGTGGTGGTTAAGGGTTAGGGTGGTGGTTAAGGGCTAGGGTGGTGGTTAAGGGCTAGGGTGGTGGTTAAGGGCTAGGGTGGTGGTTAAGGGTTAGGGTGGTTGTTAAGGGTTAGGGTGGTGGTTAAGGGTTAGTGTGGTGGTTAAGGGTTAGGGTGGTGGTTAAGGGTTAGGTGGTGGTTAAGGGTTAGGGTGGTAGTTAAGGGTTAGGGTGGTAGTTAAGGGGTAGGGTGGTGGTTAAGGGTTAGGGTGGTGGTTAAGGGTTAGGGTGGTGGTTAAGGGCTAGGGTGGTGGTTAAGGGCTAGGGTGGTGGTTAAGGACTAGGGTGGTGGTTAAGGGCTAGGGTGGTGGTTAAGGGCTAGGGTGGTGGTTAAGGGTTAGGGTGGTGGTTAAGGGTTAGGTGGTAGTTAAGGGTTAGGGTGGTGGTTAAGGGTTAGGGTGGTGGTTAAGGGTTAGGGTGGTGGTTAAGGGTTAGGGTGGTGGTTAAGGGTTAGGGTTAGGGTGGTGGTTAAGGGTTAGGTGGTGGTTAAGGGTTAGGGTGGAGGTTAAGGGTTAGGGTGGAGGTTAAGGGTTAGGGTGGTGGTTAAGGGTTAGGGTGGTGGTTAAGGGTTAGGGTGGTGGTTAAGGGTTAGGGTGGTAGTTAAGGGTTAGGGTGGTGGTTAAGGGTTAGGGTGGTGGTTAAGGGTTAGGTGGTAGTTAAGGGTTAGGGTGGTGGTTAAGGGTTAGGGTGGTGGTTAAGGGTTAGGGTGGTGGTTAAGGGTTAGGGTGGAACCAACTAGGGTGGTGGTTAAGGGCTAGGGTGGTGGTTAAGGGTTAGGTGGTTAAGGGCTAGGGTGGTGGTTAAGGGTTAGGGTGGTGGTTAAGGGTTAGGGTGGTTAACGGTTAGGTGGTGGTTAAGGGTTAGGTGGAACCAACTAGGGTGGTGGTTAAGGGTTAGGGTGGTGGTTAGGGTTAGGGTGGTTAAGGGTTAGGTGGTTAAGGGCTAGGGTGGTGGTTAAGGGTTAGGGTATTGGTTAAGCGTTAGGGTGGTGGTTAAGGGCTAGGGTGGTGGTTAAGGGTTAGGGTGGTGGTTAAGGGCTAGGGTGGTGGTTAAGGGTTAGGGTGGTGGTTAAGGGTTAGGTGGTGGTTAAGGGTTAGGTGGAACCAACTAGGGTGGTGGTTAAGGGTTAGGGTGGTGGTTAAGGGTTAGGGTAGTGGTTAAGGGCTAGGGTGGTGGTTAAGGGTTAGGGTGGTGGTTAAGGGCTAGGGTGGTGGTTAAGGGCTAGGGTGGTGGTTAAGGGTTAGGGTGGTGGTTAAGGGTTAGGGTGGTGGTTAAGGGTTAGGGTGGTGGTTAAGGGTTAGGGTGGTGGTTAAGGGATAGGGTGGTGGTTAAGGGATAGGGTGGTGGTTAAGGGTTAGGGTGGTGGTTAAGGGTTAGGGTGGTGGTTAAGGGTTAGGGTGGAACCAACTAGGGTGGTGGTTAGGGTTAGGGTGGTTAAGGGTTAGGGTGGTGGTTAAGGGTTAGGGGTGGTTAAGGTTAGGGGTGGTTTAGGGTTAAGTTAGGTGGGTTAAGGGCTAGGGTGGTGGTTAAGGGCTAGGGTGGTGGTTAAGGGTTAGGGTGGAACCAACTAGGGTGGTGGATAAGGGCTAGGGTGGTGGTTAAGGGTTAGGGTGGTTAAGGGCTAGGTGGTGGTTAAGGGTTAGGGTGGTGGTTAAGGGTTAGGGTGGTTAAGGGTTAGGGTGGTGGTTAAGGGTTAGGTGGAACCAACTAGGGTGGTGGTTAAGGGTTAGGGTGGTGGTTAGGGTTAGGGTGGTTAAGGGTTAGGGTGGTTAAGGGTTAGGGTGGTGGTTAAGGGTTAGGGTGGTGTTTAAGGGTTAGGGTGGTGGTTAAGGGTTAGGGTGGTGGTTAAGGGTTAGGGTGGTGGTTAAGGGCTAGGGTGGTGGTTAAGGGCTAGGGTGGTGGTTAAGGGCTAGGGTGGTGGTTAAGGGTTAGGGTGGTTGTTGAGGGTTAGGGTGGTGGTTAAGGGTTAGTGTGGTGGTTAAGGGTTAGGGTGGTGGTTAAGGGTTAGGGTGGTGGTTAAGGGTTAGGGTGGTGGTTAAGGGTTAGGGTGGTGGTTAAGGGTTAGGGTGGAACCAACTAGGGTGGTGGTTAGGGTTAGGGTGGTTAAGGGTTAGGGTGGTTAAGGGTTAGGGTGGTGGTTAAGGGTTAGGGTGGTGGTTAAGGGTTAGGGTGGTGGTTAAGGGTTAGGGTGGTTAAGGGTTAGGGTGGTGGTTAAGGGCTAGGGTGGTGGTTAAGGGCTAGGGTGGTGGTTAAGGGTTAGGGTGGAACCAACTAGGGTGGTGGTTAAGGGCTAGGGTGGTGGTTAAGGGTCAGGGTGGTTAAGGGCTAGGGTGGTGGTTAAGGGTTAGGGTGGTGGTTAAGGGTTAGGGTGGTGGTTAAGGGTTAGGGTGGTGGTTAAGGGTTAGGGTGGTTAAGGGTTAGGGTGGTGGTTAAGGGCTAGGGTGGTGGTTAAGGGCTAGGGTGGTGGTTAAGGGTTAGGGTGGAACCAACTAGGGTGGTGGTTAAGGGCTAGGGTGGTGGTTAAGGGTCAGGGTGGTTAAGGGCTAGGGTGGTGGTTAAGGGTTAGGGTGGTGGTTAAGGGTTAGGGTGGTTAAGGGTTAGGGTGGTGGTTAAGGGTTAGGGTGGTGGTTAAGGGTTAGGGTGGTGGTTAAGGGCTAGGGTGGTGGTTAAGGGCTAGGGTGGTGGTTAAGGGCTAGGGTGGTGGTTAAGGGTTAGGGTGGTTGTTAAGGGTTAGGGTGGTGGTTAAGGGTTAGTGTGGTGGTTAAGGGTTAGGGTGGTGGTTAAGGGTTAGGGTGGTGGTTAAGGGTTAGGGTGGTAGTTAAGGGTTAGGGTGGTAGTTAAGGGGTAGGGTGGTGGTTAAGGGTTAGGGTGGTGGTTAAGGGTTAGGGTGGTGGTTAAGGGCTAGGGTGGTGGTTAAGGGCTAGGGTGGTGGTTAAGGACTAGGGTGGTGGTTAAGGGCTAGGGTGGTGGTTAAGGGCTAGGGTGGTGGTTAAGGGTTAGGGTGGTGGTTAAGGGTTAGGGTGGTAGTTAAGGGTTAGGGTGGTGGTTAAGGGTTAGGGTGGTGGTTAAGGGTTAGGGTGGTGGTTAAGGGTTAGGGTGGTGGTTAAGGGTTAGGGTGGTGGTTAAGGGTTAGGGTGGAACCAACTAGGGTGGTGGTTAGGGTGGTTAAGGGTTAGGGTGGTTAAGGGTTAGGGTGGTGGTTAAGGGTTAGGGTGGTGGTTAAGGGTTAGGGTGGTGGTTAAGGGTTAGGGTGGTTAAGGGTTAGGGTGGTGGTTAAGGGCTAGGGTGGTGGTTAAGGGCTAGGGTGGTGGTTAAGGGTTAGGGTGGAACCAACTAGGGTGGTGGTTAAGGGCTAGGGTGGTGGTTAAGGGTTAGGGTGGTTAAGGGCTAGGGTGGTGGGTTAGGGTGGTGGTTAGGGTTAGGGTGGTTAAGGGTTAGGGTGGTGGTTAAGGGCTAGGGTGGTGGTTAAGGGTTAGGGTGGAACCAACTAGGGTGGTGGTTAAGGGCTAGGGTGGTGGTTAAGGGTTAGGGTGGTTAAGGGCTAGGGTGGTGGTTAAGGGTTAGGGTGGTGGTTAAGGGTTAGGGTGGTTAAGGGTTAGGGTGGTGGTTAAGGGTTAGGGTGGAACCAACTAGGGTGGTGGTTAAGGGTTAGGGTGGTGGTTAGGGTTAGGGTGGTTAAGGGTTAGGGTGGTGGTTAAGGGCTAGGGTGGTGGTTAAGGGTTAGGGTGGTGGTTAAGGGTTAGGGTGGTAGTTAAGGGTTAGGGTGGTGGTTAAGGGTTAGGGTGGTGGTTAAGGGTTAGGGTGGTGGTTAAGGGTTAGGGTGGTGGTTAAGGGTTAGGGTTAGGGTGGTGGTTAAGGGTTAGGGTGGTGGTTAAGGGTTAGGGTGGAGGTTAAGGGTTAGGGTGGAGGTTAAGGGTTAGGGTGGTGGTTAAGGGTTAGGGTGGTGGTTAAGGGTTAGGGTGGTGGTTAAGGGTTAGGGTGGTAGTTAAGGGTTAGGGTGGTGGTTAAGGGTTAGGGTGGTGGTTAAGGGTTAGGGTGGTAGTTAAGGGTTAGGGTGGTGGTTAAGGGTTAGGTGGTGGTTAAGGGTTAGGTGGAACCAACTAGGGTGGTGGTTAAGGGCTAGGGTGGTGGTTAAGGGTTAGGGTGGTTAAGGGCTAGGGTGGTGGTTAAGGGTTAGGGTGGTGGTTAAGGGTTAGGGTGGTTAACGGTTAGGGTGGTGGTTAAGGGTTAGGGTGGAACCAACTAGGGTGGTGGTTAAGGGTTAGGGTGGTGGTTAGGGTTAGGGTGGTTAAGGGTTAGGGTGGTTAAGGGCTAGGGTGGTGGTTAAGGGTTAGGGTATTGGTTAAGCGCTAGGGTGGTGGTTAAGGGCTAGGGTGGTGGTTAAGGGTTAGGGTGGTGGTTAAGGGCTAGGGTGGTGGTTAAGGGTTAGGGTGGTGGTTAAGGGTTAGGGTGGTGGTTAAGGGTTAGGGTGGAACCAACTAGGGTGGTGGTTAAGGGTTAGGGTGGTGGTTAAGGGTTAGGGTAGTGGTTAAGGGCTAGGGTGGTGGTTAAGGGTTAGGGTGGTGGTTAAGGGCTAGGGTGGTGGTTAAGGGCTAGGGTGGTGGTTAAGGGTTAGGGTGGTGGTTAAGGGTTAGGGTGGTGGTTAAGGGTTAGGGTGGTGGTTAAGGGTTAGGGTGGTGGTTAAGGGATAGGGTGGTGGTTAAGGGATAGGGTGGTGGTTAAGGGTTAGGGTGGTGGTTAAGGGTTAGGGTGGTGGTTAAGGGTTAGGGTGGAACCAACTAGGGTGGTGGTTAGGGTTAGGGTGGTTAAGGGTTAGGTGGTTAAGGGTTAGGGTGGTGGTTAAGGGTTAGGGTGGTGGTTAAGGGTTAGGGTGGTGGTTAAGGGTTAGGGTGGTTAAGGGTTAGGGTGGTGGTTAAGGGCTAGGGTGGTGGTTAAGGGCTAGGGTGGTGGTTAAGGGTTAGGGTGGAACCAACTAGGGTGGTGGTTAAGGGCTAGGGTGGTGGTTAAGGGTCAGGGTGGTTAAGGGCTAGGGTGGTGGTTAAGGGTTAGGGTGGTGGTTAAGGGTTAGGGTGGTTAAGGGTTAGGGTGGTGGTTAAGGGTTAGGGTGGAACCAACTAGGGTGGTGGTTAAGGGTTAGGGTGGTGGTTAGGGTTAGGGTGGTTAAGGGTTAGGGTGGTTAAGGGTTAGGGTGGTGGTTAAGGGTTAGGGTGGTGTTTAAGGGTTAGGGTGGTGGTTAAGGGTTAGGGTGGTGGTTAAGGGTTAGGGTGGTGGTTAAGGGCTAGGGTGGTGGTTAAGGGTTAGGGTGGTGGTTAAGGGTTAGGGTGGTGGTTAAGGGTTAGGGTGGTGGTTAAGGGTTAGGGTGGTTAAGGGTTAGGGTGGTGGTTAAGGGCTAGGGTGGTGGTTAAGGGCTAGGGTGGTGGTTAAGGGTTAGGGTGGAACCAACTAGGGTGGTGGTTAAGGGCTAGGGTGGTGGTTAAGGGTCAGGGTGGTTAAGGGCTAGGGTGGTGGTTAAGGGTTAGGGTGGTGGTTAAGGGTTAGGGTGGTTAAGGGTTAGGGTGGTGGTTAATGGTTAGGTGGAACCAACTAGGGTGGTGGTTAAGGGTTAGGGTGGTGGTTAGGGTTAGGGTGGTTAAGGGTTAGGTGGTTAAGGGTTAGGGTGGTGGTTAAGGGTTAGGGTGGTGTTTAAGGGTTAGGTGGTGGTTAAGGGTTAGGGTGGTGGTTAAGGGTTAGGTGGTGGTTAAGGGCTAGGGTGGTGGTTAAGGGCTAGGGTGGTGGTTAAGGGTTAGGGTGGTTGTTAAGGGTTAGGGTGGTGGTTAAGGGTTAGTGTGGTGGTTAAGGGTTAGGGTGGTGGTTAAGGGTTAGGGTGGTGGTTAAGGGTTAGGGTGGTAGTTAAGGGTTAGGTGGAACCAACTAGGGTGGTGGTTAAGGGTTAGGGTGGTGGTTAAGGGTTAGGGTGGTGGTTAGGGTTAGGGTGGTTAAGGGTTAGGTGGTTAAGGGTTAGGGTGGTGGTTAAGGGTTAGGGTGGTGGTTAAGGGTTAGGTGGTGGTTAAGGGTTAGGGTGGTGGTTAAGGGTTAGGGTGGTGGTTAAGGGATAGGGTGGTGGTTAAGGGATAGGGTGGTGGTTAAGGGTTAGGGTGGTGGTTAAGGGTTAGGGTGGTGGTTAAGGGTTAGGTGGAACCAACTAGGGTGGTGGTTAGGGTTAGGTGGTTAAGGGTTAGGGTGGTTAAGGGTTAGGTGGTGGTTAAGGGTTAGGGTGGTGGTTAAGGGTTAGGGTGGTGGTTAAGGGTTAGGGTGGTTAAGGGTTAGGTGGTGGTTAAGGGCTAGGGTGGTGGTTAAGGGCTAGGGTGGTGGTTAAGGGTTAGGGTGGAACCAACTAGGGTGGTGGTTAAGGGCTAGGGTGGTGGTTAAGGGTCAGGGTGGTTAAGGGCTAGGGTGGTGGTTAAGGGTTAGGGTGGTGGTTAAGGGTTAGGGTGGTTAAGGGTTAGGGTGGTGGTTAAGGGTTAGGGTGGAACCAACTAGGGTGGTGGTTAAGGGTTAGGGTGGTGGTTAGGGTTAGGGTGGTTAAGGGTTAGGGTGGTTAAGGGTTAGGGTGGTGGTTAAGGGTTAGGGTGGTGTTTAAGGGTTAGGGTGGTGGTTAAGGGTTAGGGTGGTGGTTAAGGGTTAGGTGGTGGTTAAGGGCTAGGGTGGTGGTTAAGGGCTAGGGTGGTGGTTAAGGGCTAGGGTGGTGGTTAAGGGTTAGGTGGTTGTTAAGGGTTAGGGTGGTGGTTAGGGTGGTGGTTAAGGGTTAGGTGGTGGTTAAGGGTTAGGGTGGTGGTTAAGGGTTAGGGTGGTAGTTAAGGGTTAGGGTGGAACCAACTAGGGTGGTGGTTAAGGGTTAGGGTGGTGGTTAAGGGTTAGGGTGGTGGTTAGGGTTAGGGTGGTTAAGGGTTAGGGTGGTTAAGGGTTAGGGTGGTGGTTAAGGGTTAGGGTGGTGTTTAAGGGTTAGGGTGGTGGTTAAGGGTTAGGGTGGTGGTTAAGGGTTAGGGTGGTGGTTAAGGGCTAGGGTGGTGGTTAAGGGCTAGGGTGGTGGTTAAGGGCTAGGGTGGTGGTTAAGGGTTAGGGTGGTTGTTAAGGGTTAGGGTGGTGGTTAAGGGTTAGTGTGGTGGTTAAGGGTTAGGGTGGTGGTTAAGGGTTAGGGTGGTGGTTAAGGGTTAGGGTGGTAGTTAAGGGTTAGGGTGGTAGTTAAGGGGTAGGGTGGTGGTTAAGGGTTAGGGTGGTGGTTAAGGGTTAGGGTGGTGGTTAAGGGCTAGGGTGGTGGTTAAGGGCTAGGGTGGTGGTTAAGGACTAGGGTGGTGGTTAAGGGCTAGGGTGGTGGTTAAGGGCTAGGGTGGTGGTTAAGGGTTAGGGTGGTGGTTAAGGGTTAGGGTGGTAGTTAAGGGTTAGGGTGGTGGTTAAGGGTTAGGGTGGTGGTTAAGGGTTAGGGTGGTGGTTAAGGGTTAGGGTGGTGGTTAAGGGTTAGGGTTAGGGTGGTGGTTAAGGGTTAGGGTGGTGGTTAAGGGTTAGGGTGGAGGTTAAGGGTTAGGGTGGAGGTTAAGGGTTAGGGTGGTGGTTAAGGGTTAGGGTGGTGGTTAAGGGTTAGGGTGGTGGTTAAGGGTTAGGGTGGTAGTTAAGGGTTAGGGTGGTGGTTAAGGGTTAGGGTGGTGGTTAAGGGTTAGGGTGGTAGTTAAGGGTTAGGGTGGTGGTTAAGGGTTAGGGTGGTGGTTAAGGGTTAGGGTGGTGGTTAAGGGTTAGGGTGGAACCAACTAGGGTGGTGGTTAAGGGCTAGGGTGGTGGTTAAGGGTTAGGGTGGTTAAGGGCTAGGGTGGTGGTTAAGGGTTAGGGTGGTGGTTAAGGGTTAGGGTGGTTAACGGTTAGGGTGGTGGTTAAGGGTTAGGGTGGAACCAACTAGGGTGGTGGTTAAGGGTTAGGGTGGTGGTTAGGGTTAGGTGGTTAAGGGTTAGGGTGGTTAAGGGCTAGGGTGGTGGTTAAGGGTTAGGGTATTGGTTAAGCGCTAGGGTGGTGGTTAAGGGCTAGGGTGGTGGTTAAGGGTTAGGGTGGTGGTTAAGGGCTAGGGTGGTGGTTAAGGGTTAGGGTGGTGGTTAAGGGTTAGGGTGGTGGTTAAGGGTTAGGTGGAACCAACTAGGGTGGTGGTTAAGGGTTAGGGTGGTGGTTAAGGGTTAGGGTAGTGGTTAAGGGCTAGGGTGGTGGTTAAGGGTTAGGGTGGTGGTTAAGGGCTAGGGTGGTGGTTAAGGGCTAGGGTGGTGGTTAAGGGTTAGGGTGGTGGTTAAGGGTTAGGGTGGTGGTTAAGGGTTAGGGTGGTGGTTAAGGGATAGGGTGGTGGTTAAGGGATAGGGTGGTGGTTAAGGGTTAGGGTGGTGGTTAAGGGTTAGGGTGGTGGTTAAGGGTTAGGTGGAACCAACTAGGGTGGTGGTTAGGGTTAGGGTGGTTAAGGGTTAGGGTGGTTAAGGGTTAGGTGGTGGTTAAGGGTTAGGGTGGTGGTTAAGGGTTAGGGTGGTGGTTAAGGGTTAGGTGGTTAAGGGTTAGGGTGGTGGTTAAGGGCTAGGGTGGTGGTTAAGGGCTAGGGTGGTGGTTAAGGGTTAGGGTGGAACCAACTAGGGTGGTGGATAAGGGCTAGGGTGGTGGTTAAGGGTTAGGGTGGTTAAGGGCTAGGGTGGTGGTTAAGGGTTAGGGTGGTGGTTAAGGGTTAGGGTGGTTAAGGGTTAGGGTGGTGGTTAAGGGTTAGGGTGGAACCAACTAGGGTGGTGGTTAAGGGTTAGGGTGGTGGTTAGGGTTAGGGTGGTTAAGGGTTAGGGTGGTTAAGGGTTAGGGTGGTGGTTAAGGGTTAGGTGGTGTTTAAGGGTTAGGGTGGTGGTTAAGGGTTAGGGTGGTGGTTAAGGGTTAGGGTGGTGGTTAAGGGCTAGGGTGGTGGTTAAGGGCTAGGGTGGTGGTTAAGGGCTAGGGTGGTGGTTAAGGGTTAGGGTGGTTGTTAAGGGTTAGGGTGGTGGTTAAGGGTTAGTGTGGTGGTTAAGGGTTAGGGTGGTGGTTAAGGGTTAGGGTGGTGGTTAAGGGTTAGGGTGGTAGTTAAGGGTTAGGGTGGTAGTTAAGGGGTAGGGTGGTGGTTAAGGGTTAGGGTGGTGGTTAAGGGTTAGGGTGGTGGTTAAGGGCTAGGGTGGTGGTTAAGGGCTAGGGTGGTGGTTAAGGACTAGGGTGGTGGTTAAGGGCTAGGGTGGTGGTTAAGGGCTAGGGTGGTGGTTAAGGGTTAGGGTGGTGGTTAAGGGTTAGGGTGGTAGTTAAGGGTTAGGGTGGTGGTTAAGGGTTAGGGTGGTGGTTAAGGGTTAGGGTGGTGGTTAAGGGTTAGGGTTAGGGTGGTGGTTAAGGGTTAGGGTGGTGGTTAAGGGTTAGGGTGGAGGTTAAGGGTTAGGGTGGAGGTTAAGGGTTAGGGTGGTGGTTAAGGGTTAGGGTGGTGGTTAATGGTTAGGGTGGTGGTTAAGGGTTAGGGTGGTAGTTAAGGGTTAGGGTGGTGGTTAAGGGTTAGGGTGGTGGTTAAGGGTTAGGGTGGAACCAACTAGGGTGGTGGTTAAGGGTTAGGGTGGTGGTTAAGGGTTAGGGTAGTGGTTAAGGGCTAGGGTGGTGGTTAAGGGTTAGGGTGGTGGTTAAGGGCTAGGGTGGTGGTTAAGGGCTAGGGTGGTGGTTAAGGGTTAGGGTGGTGGTTAAGGGTTAGGGTGGTGGTTAAGGGTTAGGGTGGTGGTTAAGGGTTAGGGTGGTGGTTAAGGGATAGGGTGGTGGTTAAGGGATAGGGTGGTGGTTAAGGGTTAGGGTGGTGGTTAAGGGTTAGGGTGGTGGTTAAGGGTTAGGTGGAACCAACTAGGGTGGTGGTTAGGGTTAGGGTGGTTAAGGGTTAGGTGGTTAAGGGTTAGGGTGGTGGTTAAGGGTTAGGGTGGTGGTTATGGGTTAGGGTGGTGGTTAAGGGTTAGGGTGGTTAAGGGTTAGGGTGGTGGTTAAGGGCTAGGGTGGTGGTTAAGGGCTAGGGTGGTGGTTAAGGGTTAGGTGGAACCAACTAGGGTGGTGGTTAAGGGCTAGGGTGGTGGTTAAGGGTCAGGGTGGTTAAGGGCTAGGGTGGTGGTTAAGGGTTAGGGTGGTGGTTAAGGGTTAGGGTGGTTAAGGGTTAGGGTGGTGGTTAAGGGTTAGGTGGAACCAACTAGGGTGGTGGTTAAGGGTTAGGGTGGTGGTTAGGGTTAGGGTGGTTAAGGGTTAGGGTGGTTAAGGGTTAGGGTGGTGGTTAAGGGTTAGGGTGGTGTTTAAGGGTTAGGGTGGTGGTTAAGGGTTAGGGTGGTGGTTAAGGGTTAGGGTGGTGGTTAAGGGCTAGGGTGGTGGTTAAGGGCTAGGTGGTGGTTAAGGGCTAGGGTGGTGGTTAAGGGTTAGGGTGGTTGTTAAGGGTTAGGGTGGTGGTTAAGGGTTAGTGTGGTGGTTAAGGGTTAGGGTGGTGGTTAAGGGTTAGGGTGGTGGTTAAGGGTTAGGGTGGTAGTTAAGGGTTAGGGTGGTAGTTAAGGGGTAGGGTGGTGGTTAAGGGTTAGGGTGGTGGTTAAGGGTTAGGGTGGTGGTTAAGGGCTAGGGTGGTGGTTAAGGGCTAGGGTGGTGGTTAAGGACTAGGGTGGTGGTTAAGGGCTAGGGTGGTGGTTAAGGGCTAGGGTGGTGGTTAAGGGTTAGGGTGGTGGTTAAGGGTTAGGGTGGTAGTTAAGGGTTAGGGTGGTGGTTAAGGGTTAGGGTGGTGGTTAAGGGTTAGGGTGGTGGTTAAGGGTTAGGGTGGTGGTTAAGGGTTAGGTGGTGGTTAAAGGTTAGGGTGGAACCAACTAGGTGGTGGTTAGGGTTAGGGTGGTTAAGGGTTAGGGTGGTTAAGGGTTAGGTGGTGGTTAAGGGTTAGGGTGGTGGTTAAGGGTTAGGGTGGTGGTTAAGGGTTAGGGTGGTTAAGGGTTAGGTGGTGGTTAAGGGCTAGGGTGGTGGTTAAGGGCTAGGGTGGTGGTTAAGGGTTAGGTGGAACCAACTAGGGTGGTGGATAAGGGCTAGGGTGGTGGTTAAGGGTTAGGGTGGTTAAGGGCTAGGGTGGTGGTTAAGGGTTAGGGTGGTGGTTAAGGGTTAGGGTGGTTAAGGGTTAGGGTGGTGGTTAAGGGTTAGGTGGAACCAACTAGGGTGGTGGTTAAGGGTTAGGGTGGTGGTTAGGGTTAGGGTGGTTAAGGGTTAGGGTGGTTAAGGGTTAGGGTGGTGGTTAAGGGTTAGGGTGGTGTTTAAGGGTTAGGGTGGTGGTTAAGGGTTAGGTGGTGGTTAAGGGTTAGGGTGGTGGTTAAGGGCTAGGGTGGTGGTTAAGAGCTAGGGTGGTGGTTAAGGGCTAGGGTGGTGGTTAAGGGTTAGGGTGGTTGTTAAGGGTTAGGGTGGTGGTTAAGGGTTAGTGTGGTGGTTAAGGGTTAGGGTGGTGGTTAAGGGTTAGGGTGGTGGTTAAGGGTTAGGGTGGTAGTTAAGGGTTAGGGTGGTAGTTAAGGGGTAGGGTGGTGGTTAAGGGTTAGGGTGGTGGTTAAGGGTTAGGTGGTGGTTAAGGGCTAGGGTGGTGGTTAAGGGCTAGGGTGGTGGTTAAGGACTAGGGTGGTGGTTAAGGGCTAGGGTGGTGGTTAAGGGCTAGGGTGGTGGTTAAGGGTTAGGGTGGTGGTTAAGGGTTAGGGTGGTAGTTAAGGGTTAGGGTGGTGGTTAAGGGTTAGGGTGGTGGTTAAGGGTTAGGGTGGTGGTTAAGGGTTAGGGTGGTGGTTAAGGGTTAGGGTTAGGGTGGTGGTTAAGGGTTAGGGTGGTGGTTAAGGGTTAGGGTGGAGGTTAAGGGTTAGGGTGGAGGTTAAGGGTTAGGGTGGTGGTTAAGGGTTAGGGTGGTGGTTAAGGGTTAGGGTGGTGGTTAAGGGTTAGGGTGGTAGTTAAGGGTTAGGGTGGTGGTTAAGGGTTAGGTGGTGGTTAAGGGTTAGGGTGGTAGTTAAGGGTTAGGGTGGTGGTTAAGGGTTAGGGTGGTGGTTAAGGGTTAGGGTGGTGGTTAAGGGTTAGGGTGGAACCAACTAGGGTGGTGGTTAAGGGCTAGGGTGGTGGTTAAGGGTTAGGGTGGTTAAGGGCTAGGGTGGTGGTTAAGGGTTAGGGTGGTGGTTAAGGGTTAGGGTGGTTAACGGTTAGGGTGGTGGTTAAGGGTTAGGTGGAACCAACTAGGGTGGTGGTTAAGGGTTAGGGTGGTGGTTAGGGTTAGGGTGGTTAAGGGTTAGGGTGGTTAAGGGTTAGGGTGGTGGTTAAGGGTTAGGGTGGTGGTTAAGGGTTAGGGTGGTTAAGGGTTAGGGTGGTGGTTAAGGGTTAGGGTGGTGGTTAAGGGTTAGGGTGGAACCAACTAGGGTGGTGGTTAAGGGCTAGGTGGTGGTTAAGGGTTAGGTGGTTAAGGGCTAGGGTGGTGGTTAAGGGTTAGGGTGGTGGTTAAGGGTTAGGGTGGTTAAGGGTTAGGGTGGTGGTTAAGGGTTAGGGTGGAACCAACTAGGGTGGTGGTTAAGGGTTAGGGTGGTGGTTAGGGTTAGGGTGGTTAAGGGTTAGGGTGGTTAAGGGTTAGGGTGGTGGTTAAGGGTTAGGGTGGTGTTTAAGGGTTAGGGTGGTGGTTAAGGGTTAGGGTGGTGGTTAAGGGCTAGGGTAGTGGTTAAGGGCTAGGGTGGTGGTTAAGGGCTAGGGTGGTGGTTAAGGGTTAGGGTGGTTGTTAAGGGTTAGGGTGGTGGTTAAGGGTTAGTGTGGTGGTTAAGGGTTAGGGTGGTGGTTAAGGGTTAGGGTGGTGGTTAAGGGTTAGGGTGGTAGTTAAGGGTTAGGGTGGTAGTTAAGGGGTAGGGTGGTGGTTAAGGGTTAGGGTGGTGGTTAAGGGTTAGGGTGGTGGTTAAGGGCTAGGGTGGTGGTTAAGGGCTAGGGTGGTGGTTAAGGACTAGGGTGGTGGTTAAGGGCTAGGGTGGTGGTTAAGGGCTAGGGTGGTGGTTAAGGGTTAGGGTGGTGGTTAAGGGTTAGGGTGGTAGTTAAGGGTTAGGGTGGTGGTTAAGGGTTAGGGTGGTGGTTAAGGGTTAGGGTGGTGGTTAAGGGTTAGGGTTAGGGTGGTGGTTAAGGGTTAGGGTGGTGGTTAAGGGTTAGGTGGTGGTTAAGGGTTAGGGTGGAGGTTAAGGGTTAGGGTGGTGGTTAAGGGTTAGGGTGGTGGTTAAGGGTTAGGTGGTGGTTAAGGGTTAGGGTGGTGGTTAAGGGTTAGGGTGGTAGTTAAGGGTTAGGGTGGTGGTTAAGGGTTAGGGTGGTGGTTAAGGGTTAGGGTGGTAGTTAAGGGTTAGGGTGGTGGTTAAGGGTTAGGGTGGTGGTTAAGGGTTAGGGTGGTGGTTAAGGGTTAGGGTGGTGGTTAAGGGCTAGGGTGGTGGTTAAGGGTTAGGGTGGAACCAACTAGGGTGGTGGTTAAGGGCTAGGGTGGTGGTTAAGGGTTAGGGTGGTTAAGGGCTAGGGTGGTGGTTAAGGGTTAGGGTGGTGGTTAAGGGTTAGGGTGGTTAAGGGTTAGCGTGGAACCAACTAGGGTGGTGGTTAAGGGTTAGGGTGGTGGTTAGGGTTAGGGTGGTTAAGGGTTAGGGTGGTTAAGGGTTAGGGTGGTGGTTAAGGGTTAGGGTGGTGGTTAAGGGTTAGGGTGGTTAAGGGTTAGGGTGGTGGTTAAGGGTTAGGGTGGTGGTTAAGGGTTAGGGTGGTGGTTAAGGGTTAGGGTGGTGGTTAAGGGTTAGGGTAAAGGGTTAGGGTTAAGGGTTAGGGTGGTGGTTAAGGGTTAGGGTGGTGGTTAAGGGTTAGGGTGGAGGTTAAGGGTTAGGGTGGTGGTTAAGGGTTAGGGTGGTGGTTAAGGGTTAGGGTGGTGGTTAAGGGTTAGGGTTAGGGTTAAGGGTTACGGTTAGTTTGGTGGTTAAGGGTTAGGGTGGAGGTTAAGGGTTAGGGTTAAGGGTTAGGGTGGTGGTTAAGGGTTAGGGTTAGGGTTAAGGGTTACGGTTAGGGTGGTGGTTAAGGGTTAGGGTTGAACCAGGATGTGGACAGCTGTGGTAAAATGGGTCCACACAGACGCTTCAGATTGATTTGAATTCCAAGTCACAATCCTCCCACTCTAGAAACATTTCAGGAATGTTTGGACAGTGGTTGGATTGTGACTATGTATACATTGGAAATGGTTATGGCTAGGGTGAGAAAAGCAATTTACTTTTTACCATACTCATGGTGAGTATGTCGCAACTTAAGCAGCAGTTCCTCAATTTGGCCTGTCTGTTGACAAGGTATTGAATTCAGTTTGTAAAGAGAGTCGATCCCTGTCCACATTTAGGGATGGTGAGGTAGCGTAAGTACTGTCTAACTGTAAAATACGTTTTGTCAGTTCAGAGAGTCTCTTTTATCAAACGTTTTCTTTCAAAACTAAGTACAAAGTAGATGTCCTAACCAACTTGCCAAAACTATAGTTTGTTAACTAGAAATGTGTGGAGTGGTTGAAAAATGAGTTTTAATGACGCCAACCTAAGTGTATGTAAACTTCCGACTTCAACTTTAGCTATTTAACAAAAACTTAAACATGTGAAGTGTAAAGGGTCGGTCCCATAAATATAAAACTTAAACATGTGAAGTGTAAAGGGTCGGTCCCATAAATATAAAACTTAAACATGTGAAGTGTAAAGGGTCGGTCCCATAAATATAAAACTTAAACATGTGAAGTGTAAAGGGTCGGTCCCATAAATATAAAACTTAAACATGTGAAGTGTAAAGGGTCGGTCCCATAAATATAAAACTTAAACATGTGAAGTGTAAAGGGTCGGTCCCATAAATATAAAACGCAACATGTAAAGTGTAAAGGGTCGGTCCCATAAATATAAAACTTAAACATGTGAAGTGTAAAGGGTCGGTCCCATAAATATAAAACTTAAACATGTGAAGTGTAAAGGGTCGGTCCCATAAATATAAAACGCAACATGTAAAGTGTCGGCCCCATGTTTCATGAGCTGAAATAAAAATATCCCAGAAATTTTCCAAACGCACAAAAAGCTTATTTCTCTCAAATGTTATGCACATATTTGTTTACATCTCTGTTAGTCAACATTTCTCCTTTGACAAGATAATCCATCCACCTGACAGGTGTGTCATATCAAGAAGCAGATTAAACAGCATGATCATTACACAGGTGCACTTTGTGCCTGGGACAATAAAAGGCCACTCTAAAATGTGCAGTTTTCTCACACAACACAATGCCACAGATGTCCACCAGAGTTGTTGCCAGATAATTGAATGGTTATTTCTCTACCATAAGCCACCTCCAATATTGTTTTAGAGAATTTGGTACTACGTCCAACTGGCCTCACAACCACAGACCACGTGTAATCACACCAGCCCAGGACCTCCACATCCTGCTTCTTCACCTCCAGTGATCGTCTGAGACCAGCCCAGGACCTCCACATCCGGCTTCTTCACCTACAGTGATCGTCTGAGACCAGCCACTTGGACAGCTGAGAAAACTGAGGAGTATTTCTGTCTGTAATGAAGCCCCTTTGTGGGGGAAAATAATTCTGATTGGCTGCACCCCTGCCCAGTCATGTGAAATCCATAGATTAGGGCATACTTTATATATATATATATTAAAGGAACTCATTCCAGCTTTAAATTGACTCTTGAAAGTTGTAATAGTAGAATGCACAAGGTGCAATTTCGAAATTGGGTATTACATCATCAGTTATATCATCAGGTCCTCTTGTCATGTCAGTCATTACTCTTAATAAAGAGATATTTAAAGTAGCCCACGTCAGCTAATGTTTTAATGTCAGCTAATGTTTTAATGTCAGCTAATGTTTTAATGTCAACTAATGTTTTAATGTCAGCTAATGTTTTAACGTCAGCTAATGTTTTAATGTCAGCTAATGTTTTAATGTCAACTAATGTTTTAATGTCAGCTAATGTTTTAATGTCAACTAATGTTTTAATGTCAGCTAATGTTTTAACGTCAGCTAATGTTTTAATGTCAGCTAATGTTTTAATGTCAGCTAATGTTTTAATGTCAACTAATGTTTTAATGTCAGCTAATGTTTTAATGTCAACTAATGTTTTAATGTCAGCTAATGTTTTAATGTCAGCTAATGTTTTAATGTCAACTAATGTTTTAATGTCAACTAATGTTTTAATGTCAACGTCAACTAATGTTTTAATGTCAACTAATGTTTTAATGTCAACTAATGTTTTAATGTAAACTAATGTTTTAATGTCAACTAATGTTTTAATGTCAACGTCAACTAATGTTTTAATGTCAGCTAATGTTTTAACGTCAGCTAATGTTTTAATGTCAGCTAATGTTTTAATGTCAGCTAATGTTTTAATGTCAACGTCAACTAATGTTTTAATGTCAACTAATGTTTTAACGTCAACTAATGTTTTAATGTCAACTAATGTTTTAATGTCAACTAATGTTTTAATGTCAGCTAATGTTTTAATGTCAACTAATGTTTTAATGTCAACTAATGTTTTAATGTCAACTAATGTTTTAATGTAAACTAATGTTTTAATGTCAGCTAATGTTTTAATGTAAACTAATGTTTTAATGTCAGCTAATGTTTTAATGTCAACTAATGTTTTTTAGCCTATAGATGCTGTTGTAATTTTTTTTGTCACTCAGATATCACATGAATATACATTAGACATGGAAAGTTTTATAGAACTGCACAAAAATCTACTTGAAAACTGCAACATTTTCCTTGCACCACATGACAAAATGTGTAGAATTGCAGAGAATTAACTTAATACCTGCAAAATCATCTTTACAAACAGGAGAGGTGTTTCCAGTTTATGTCATGAGCAGTGCTTGTATAGAAATAGGGGGGGGGGCGAGTGAAAAAGTTTGGGAATCTCTGAGATCACTCCGGCGACATCACAGTAAGCACATCTCAACAGTCAGTTAAAAATAAACACTTTCTCTCTCTCTCTCTTCTTCTACCCCTCCCGTCTGACTGAAGACATTTTCAGATGATGGAGTAAATACGTTTTGGGGTTTTGATTGACAGGTCGTTTGATGAGCCCACCACCTCCAGTGAGGTGTTCATTAAGCTTCTCGGCTGCATCCCAAATAGCCAGCTATTGTCAGTATAGTGCACTACTATGGGCCCTGATCAAAAGTTATGCACAGTACAGGGAATAATATGCCATTTGGGATGCTTGTCATTCAGTCACCTTGATGGAATACTGTGGCACTTATTAGATGGAGGGATTGAATTAAATATCAGATGAAAGAGAGAAGAAAACCCTGATAGTGGTGCAGTAAACGTGTGGGCGGACGGAAAATCTTCAAAGTACTCCTCCTCTCCTACACCTCTCCTCTCCTCTCCTCTCCTCTCCTCTCCTCTCCTCTCCTCCTCCTCTCTTCCACTCCTCTCCTCCTCATCAAGATCGTTTGTCTTTGTACACCTAAGAGAGACAATGCCGCAAGAGAGAGAGAGAGAGAAATGGAGCTTGGGGAATTGAGAGAGAGGAGAGATAAGGAGATAGGGAGGGAGGGAGAGAGAGAGGAGAGATAAGGAGAGAGGGAGGTAGAGAGAGAGGAGAGATAAGGAGAGAGGGAGGGAGAGAGAGAGGAGAGATAAGGAAAGAGGAGAGATAAGGAGAGAGGGAGGGAGAGAGAGAGGAGAGAGGGAGGGAGAGAGAGAGGAGAGATAAGGAGAGAGGCAGGGAGAGCGAGAGAGGAGAGATAAGGAGAGAGGGAGGGAGAGAGAGAGGAGAGATAAGGAGAGAGGGAGGGAGAGAGAGAGAGAGGAGAGATAAGGAGAGAGGGAGGGAGAGAGAGAGGAGAGATAAGGAGGGAGGGAGAGAGAGAGGAGAGATAAGGAGAGAGGGAGGGAGAGAGAGAGGAGAGATAAGGAGAGAGGGAGGGAGAGATAAGGAGAGAGGGAGGGAGAGAGAGAGGAGAGATAAGGAGAGAGGGAGGGAGAGAGAGAGGAGAGATAAGGAGAGAGGGAGGGAGAAAGAAAGGAGAGATAAGGAGAGAGGGAGGGAGAGAGGAGAGATAAGGAGAGAGGGAGGGAGAGAGAGAGAGAGAGGAGAGATAAGGAGAGAGGGAGGGAGAGAGAGGAGAGAGGGAGGGAGAGAGAGAGAGAGGAGAGATAAGGAGAGAGGGAGGGAGAGAGAGAGGAGAGATAAGGAGAGAGGGAGGGAGAGAGAGGAGAGAGGGAGGGAGAGAGAGAGGAGGTATCACTCTCACCCCCCCCTGTTGTTGTGGAAGTGTGAGTGTTGAATAATGCATGTCTGGGCGATGAATAATTAATAGGTGAGTGGGATTAAAGGGATGTATGCTAATTAGTGTGTGTGTCGTGTGTGTTCATGCACACGCAAGTGGGGCTTCCCCAGCTGTGGGCTCTCTTCTCACCTGCCACTTCCAACCAAAGACCCCACCAACAGAGGAGAAGGAAAGAGATGCAACTCTCAAAATTATCCACAGTCAATATCCAGCCTCCTGGGGACGACGGCACGGTAACTGTAATCTGATTATGTTAGTTGACTCTGAGCTGCAAACTGAAAACAAAACAACAACTGTCTGGGTGTGCAGTGGATTTTACTGACGCTTCCTCTTCTGTGCTTCCTCTGGCTTCTGTGCTTCCTCTTCTGTGCTTCCTCTGGCTTCTGTACTTCCTCTGGCTTCTGTACTTCCTCGGGCTTCTGTACTTCCTCTGGCTTCTGTGCTTCCTCGGGCTTCTGTGCTTCCTCGGTCTTCTGTGCTTCCTCGGGCTTCTGTGCTTCCTCTGGCTTCTGTGCTTCCTCTGGCTTCTGTACTTCCTCTGGCTTCTGTACTTCCTCTGGCTTCTGTACTTCCTCTGGCTTCTGTGCTTCCTCTGGCTTCTGTGCTTCCTCTGGCTTCTGTGCTTCCTCTGGCTTCTGTGCTTCCCCGGGCTTCTGTACTTCCTCTGGCTTCTGTGCTTCCTCTGGCTTCTGTGCTTCCTCTGGCTTCTGTACTTCCTCTGGCTTCTGTACTTCCTCTGGCTTCTGTACTTCCTCTGGCTTCTGTACTTCCTCGGGCTTCTGTACTTCCTCTGGCTTCTGTGCTTCCTCTGGCTTCTGTGCTTCCTCTGGCTTCTGTGCTTCCTCTGGCTTCTGTACGTCCTCTGGCTTCTGTACTTCCTCTGGCTTCTGTACTTCCTCGGGCTTCTGTACTTCCTCTGGCTTCTGTGCTTCCTCTGGCTTCTGTGCTTCCTCTGGCTTCTGTGCTTCCTCTGGCTTCTGTGCTTCCCCGGGCTTCTGTACTTCCTCTGGCTTCTGTGCTTCCTCTGGCTTCTGTGCTTCCTCTGGCTTCTGTGCTTCCTCTGGCTTCTGTGCTTCCTCTGGCTTCTGTGCTTCCTCTGGCTTCTGTGCTTCCTCTGGCTTCTGTACTTCCTCTGGCTTCTGTACTTCCTCTGGCTTCTGTACTTCCTCTGGCTTCTGTACTTCCGTTCGTCTGTCGGTGAGAGTTTTTGTGCCTCCAAACCCAGTGGGATAATAATGATCCCCTGTGTTTGGTAAATGAAGTGGAAAGCCAAGGAGGATCCACGTTCATTCTTCAGTGGTGAATAATGCATTTGGCCAGCAAGCTACACTACCCACATGAAAAAAATATTAGTTTACTATAGATTACTACAGTACTTACTATATAATTATGTAGTAAACTAGCATACTATAGAATCTATTCATCTATCTATCTATTGACCGAACTAACTAACTAACTAACTAACTAACTAACAAACAAACAAACTAACTAACTAACTAACTAACTACCAGCCTAACTAACTACCTACCTACCTAACTAACTACGTACCTACCTAAATAACTACCTACCTACCTACCTACCTAACTAACTAACTAACTACGTACCTACCTACCTACCTAACTAACTAACTAACTAACTAACTAACTAACTAACTATATACCTACCGAACTAACTTCTATGCCCATGTTGTTGTCATGTGTTGCTACCATGCTGTGTTGTCATGTTGTGTTGCTACCATGCTGTGTTGTCATGTTGTGGAGCTACCATGCTGTGTTGTCATGTTGTGTTGCTACCATGCTGTGTTGTCATGTTGTGGAGCTACCATACTATGTTGTCATGTTGTGTTGCTACCATGCTGTGTTGTCATGTTGTGTTGCTACCATGCTGTGTTGTCATGTTGTGTTGCTACCATGCTGTGTTGTCATGTTGTGTTGCTACCATGCTGTGTTGTCATGTTGTGTTGCTACCATGCTGTGTTGTCATGTTGTGTTGCTACCATGCTGTGTTGTCATGTTGTGTTGCTACCATGCTGTGTTGTCATGTTGTGTTGCTACCATGCTGCTGTGTTGTCATGTTGTGTTGCTACCATGCTGTGTTGTCATGTTGTGTTGCTACCATGCTGTGTTGTCATGTTGTGTTGCTACCATGTTGTTGTCATGTTGTGTTGCTACCATGCTGTGTTGTCATGTGTTGCTGCCATGTTATGTTGTTGTCTTTAGGTCTCTCTTTATGTAGTGTGGTGTTGCCTCTCTTGTCATGATGTGTGTTTTGTCCTATATTTTTATTTTGTGTTTAATCCCAGCCCCTGTCCCTGCAAGAGGCCTTTTGCCTTTTGGTAGGCCGTCATTGTAAATAAAGATGTGTTCTTAACTGACTTGCCTAGTTAAATACCATAGTATACTACTGTATTCATACCATAGTATACTACTGTATTCATACCATAGTATACTACTGTATTTACAGTGCCTATTCACACTTCTTTTCATTTGCCACATTTTGTTGTGTTACGATCTGAATTTAAAATAGCTTAAATTGAGATTTTGTTACTGTTCTACACACGATACACCATAGAGTCAAAGTGGAATTTGTTTGTAGGAATGTTGGGAAATTAATACAAAATTAAAAGATGACATGTCTACAGTATTCAACCACTTTTGGTATGGCAAGCCTAAATAGGTCCAGAAGTAAAAATGTGCTTCACAAACTGCATAATAAATTGCATGGACTCTTTCCAATAATAGTGGTTAACATGAGAGGATTTGCCTCCCTCTCTTTCTCTCTCTCTCTCTCTCTCTCTCTCTCTCTCTCTCTCTCTCTCTCTCTCTCTCTCTTTGAATTCAATTCAATGTCTTCTCTAGACTCTAGAGTACACACCACACCAGTATGGACCACAATCCTCCACTCTCATCACTATAGTCTTCTCTAGACTGTAGAGTACACACCACACCAGAATGGACCACAAGCCTCCACTCTCATTACTATAGAGAAGGATTTGTATCTGGAGTATTTCTTGGCCACGTTGAGCCGATAACCCGGGCCCAGTTTTTCCTATTCAGGACTCTTTAACTCTTTAACTTTTGTTGTGCGGTTCCTACTTCATCTCTACAGTACAACCCGACAAGTGATTTGTGATTGACTATATATCGAGAGGAGAGGAGAGGAGAGGAGGAGAGGAGAGAGGAGAGGAGAGGAGAGGAGAGGAGAGGAGAGGAGAGGAGAGGAGGGGAGGGGAGGGGAGGGGAGAGGAGAGGAGAGGAGATATATCGATTTCTTTGTGCGATCCCCTTTGAAGTACAGTGAAAAATGATTCTGCTATTACTTCCATAATCCCTGTATCTGAACCTTCACTGATAATCTCCATAATCCCTGTATCTGAACCTTCACGGATAATCTCCATAATCCCTGTATCTGAACCTTCACTGGTAACCTCCATAATCCCTGTATCTGAACCTTCACTGGTAACCTCCATAATCCCTGTATCTGAACCTTCACGGATAATCTCCATAATCCCTGTATCTGAACATTCACTGGTAACCTCCATAATCCCTGTATCTGAACCTTCACGGATAATCTCCATAATCCCTGTATCTGAACCTTCACAGATAATGTCCATAATCCCTGTATCTGAACCTTCACAGATAATGTCCATAATCCCTGTATCTGAACCTTCACTGGTAACCTCCATAATCCCTGTATCTGAACCTTCACTGGTAACCTCCATAATCCCTGTATCTGAACCTTCACTGGTAACCTCCATAATCCCTGTATCTGAACCTTCACTGGTAACCTCCATAATCCCTGTATCTGAACCTTCACTGGTAACCTCCATAATCCCTGTATCTGAACCTTCACTGGTAACCTCCATAATCCCTGTATCTGAACCTTCACGGATAATCTCCATAATCCCTGAAATTTAATTTTCACTGGTAACCTCCATAATCCCTGTATCTGAACTTTGACTGACCGCATTTGGTTAGGGGCACCCAGAACCAAACTCATCTTCAAATGTTAAGGCTGCCACGAGACTAGGCATAGACAGGCAGTCGGTCACCAGAGTCCGATCAGAGAGGAAGAGAACGGATGGACACCCTATCAACCCATGGTCCTCACGACTTTTGATGACCTTTCTCCTGCTCATCAAAGGGAGAGATCCATTCCACCCTGATCACCACAGGTCACTACTGTCATCATAACCCATTGAGATAAATACTGTATCTGAATCTCTATGATTCAACCCACCTGACTGAATGATGCAGGGGCCCAGCATTGTCTTAGGTCAGATAGCGCAGCGATTCCACCCGCACTGGCTGCTGGTTGAGGACGAGCGTTGGGTAGGAATGACGCTACCTGACTACTGGTTGAGGACGAGCGTTGGGTAGGAATGACGCTACCTGACTACTGGTTGAGGACGAGCGTTGGGTAGGAATGACGCTACCTGACTACTGGTTGAGGATGAGCGTTGGGTAGGAATGACGCTACCTGACTACTGGTTGGGGACGAGCGTTGGGTAGGAATGACGCTACCTGACTACTGGTTGAGGACGAGCGTTGTGTAGGAATGACGCTACCTGACTACTGGTTGAGGACGAGCGTTGGGTAGGAATGACGCTACCTGACTACTGGTTGAGGACGAGCGTTCGGGTAGGAATGACGCTACCTGACTACTGGTTGAGGACGAGCGTTGGGTAGGAATGACGCTACCTGACTACTGGTTGAGGACGAGCGTTGTGTAGGAATGACGCTACCTGACTACTGGTTGAGGACGAGCGTTGGGTAGGAATGACGCTACCTGACTACTGGTTGAGGACGAGCGTTCGGGTAGGAATGACGCTACCTGACTACTGGTTGAGGACGAGCGTTGGGTAGGAATGACGCTACCTGACTACTGGTTGAGGACGAGCGTTGGGTAGGAATGACGCTACCTGACTACTGGTTGAGGACGAGCGTTGGGTAGGAATGATGTCGCCTGACTGCTGGTTGAGGACGAGCGTTGGGTAGGAATGACGCTACCTGACTACTGGTTGAGGACGAGCGTTGTGTAGGAATGACGCTACCTGACTACTGGTTGAGGACGAGCGTTGGGTAGGAATGACGCTACCTGACTACTGGTTGAGGACGAGCGTTCGGGTAGGAATGACGCTACCTGACTCCTGGTTGAGGACGAGCGTTGGGTAGGAATGACGCTACCTGACTACTGGTTGAGGACGAGCGTTGGGTAGGAATGACGCTACCTGACTACTGGTTGAGGACGAGCGTTGGGTAGGAATGACGCTACCTGACTACTGGTTGAGGACGAGCGTTCGGGTAGGAATGACGCTACCTGACTACTGGTTGAGGACGAGCGTTGGGTAGGAATGACGCTACCTGACTACTGGTTGAGGACGAGCGTTGGGTAGGAATGACGCTACCTGACTACTGGTTGAGGACGAGCGTTGGGTAGGAATGATGTCGCCTGACTGCTGGTTGAGGACGAGCGTTGGGTAGGAATGACGCTACCTGACTACTGGTTGAGGACGAGCGTTGTGTAGGAATGACGCTACCTGACTACTGGTTGAGGACGAGCGTTGGGTAGGAATGACGCTACCTGACTACTGGTTGAGGACGAGCGTTCGGGTAGGAATGACGCTACCTGACTACTGGTTGAGGACGAGCGTTGGGTAGGAATGACGCTACCTGACTACTGGTTGAGGACGAGCGTTGGGTAGGAATGACGCTACCTGACTACTGGTTGAGGACGAGCGTTGGGTAGGAATGATGTCGCCTGACTGCTGGTTGAGGACGAGCGTTGGGTAGGAATGACGCTACCTGACTACTGGTTGAGGACGAGCGTTGGGTAGGAATGACGCTACCTGACTGCTAGTTGAGGACGAGCGTTGGGTAGGAATGACGCTACCTGACTACTGGTTGAGGACGAGCGTTGGGTAGGAATGACGCTACCTGACTACTGGTTGAGGACGAGCGTTGGGTAGGAATGACGCTACCTGACTACTGGTTGAGGACGAGCGTTGGGTAGGAATGACGCTACCTGACTACTGGTTGAGGACGAGCGTTGGGTAGGAATGACGCTACCTGACTACTGGTTGAGGACGAGCGTTGGGTAGGAATGACGCTACCTGACTGCTGGTTGAGGACGAGCGTTGGGTAGGAATGACGCTACCTGACTGCTGGTTGAGGACGAGCGTTGGGTAGGAATGACGCTACCTGACTGCTGGTTGAGGACGAGCGTTGGGTAGGAATGACGCTACCTGACTGCTGGTTGAGGACGAGCGTTGGGTAGGAATGACGCTACCTGACTGCTGGTTGAGGACGAGCGTTGGGTAGGAATGACGCTACCTGATTACTGGTTGAGGACGAGCGTTGGGTAGGAATGACGCTACCTGACTACTGGTTGAGGACGAGCGTTGGGTAGGAATGACGCTACCTGACTACTGGTTGAGGACGAGCGTTGGGTAGGAATGACGCTACGTGACTACTGGTTGAGGACGAGCGTTGGGTAGGAATGACGCTACCTGACTACTGGTTGAGGACGAGCGTTGGGTAGGAATGTCGCTACCTGACTACTGGTTGAGGACGAGCGTTGGGTAGGAATGACGCTACTTGACTACTGGTTGAGGACGAGCGTTGGGTAGGAATGACGCTACCTGACTGCTGGTTGAGGACGAGCGTTGGGTAGGAATGACGCTACCTGACTACTGGTTGAGGACGAGCGTTGGGTAGGAATGACGCTACCTGACTGCTGGTTGAGGACGAGTGTTGGGTAGGAATGACGCTACCTGACTACTGGTTGAGGACGAGCGTTGGGTAGGAGTGATGTCGCCTGACTGTAGGTTGAGGGACGACGTAAAACAGAGGCAATTTGAAGATGTAACCCGAATTTCTGGACAAATGTGCGTTCTGCAACATCAACCCAACATTTTAACCCCATTGATACTGTACAATACATTACAGCAGCTTTGTATAGGTTTTAATTGATCTAGGGACTCCTTTGGTGGACCTGTGGGTTCCATGTTCAGGTAAACACTCAGATATTAGGCCACAAATGATTCAAAGAAGTGAAATAAATATATAACTATTTTTCATTACAAAACTCAAGGCTACTGAAGTTAACTCCAGGTAATGGGAGCTCTCTGTCAACCACTGGAGTCCAACAAAAACGGTCTGGGATTGACGGGTTAGGGCCGTGAGAGGCGCTGCCACCGACCCGATGAACCGCTGGATTTGTGTGAGGGAGGCGGGAAGGGGCCAGTTGGGGACGGCCTTAACCTGAACGGGGACCATTTGGACGCTGGCGGTAGAGATAATGTGGCCCCGAAAGGAGACTTGGACGCTGGCGGTAGAGATAATGTGGCCCCGAAAGGAGACTTGGACGCTGGCGGTAGAGATAATGTGGCCCAGAAAGGAGAATTGGACACGGGCGGTAGAGATAATGTGGCCCAGAAAGGAGACTTGGACGCTGGCGGTAGAGATAATGTGGCCCAGAAAGGAGACTTGGACGCTGGCGGTTGAGATAATGTGTCCCAGAAGGGAGAATTGGACACTGGCGGTAGAGATAATGTGCCCAGAAAGGAGACTTGAATGCTGGCGGTAGAGATAATGTGGCCCAGAAAGGAGACTTGGGATGTGTGGAATGCACTCCACCTGGCCTGAGCCGATGGGGTGTCCATCGAGGACTTGAATCTGCAGAGAGGCATCGTTGGGCAGATCACGGCTGGGTCTTCCTTTGTAATCCATAATGGAATGTAGCCCCTGCCACATACGGCGGGCGTCGGAAACTGTTTAATATAATTTGTTATATTAACCTTGTTACTATATTGTCCTTTTGCTCGTTTGATGACTGCAGAGGTCATAGCGGGACTCCATGTAATAGTTTCTGTCCTCAGCCGTAGCTTCAGGGTTGTTTGAGATAGCTCTGTGTATGGTAGCCCTGTCCTTTAGTTTAGAGCCAACCTCAGTGTTAATCCAGGGCTTTTGATTGGGGAAGCAGCGAACCCTCGCCGTTGGGACAACATCGCCAATACATTTTCTAATGAAGCCGGGAACAGAGGTGGTTAGCACGTCAATGTTATCTGCGGAGTCCCAAAACATATTTCAATCAGTGGTAGCATAGCTGTCCTGGGTTATGGGTACTTCCTGTTTGAGTTTCCGCTTGTAAACAGGAAGCAGGCGTAAGGAGTCATGATCTGATTTGCTGAATGGTGGACGAGGGAGGGCCTTGTATGCTTGCTTGTAGGCAGAATAACAGTGATCTTGGACTTTATCGCCCCTAGTGGCGTTGGAGACATGTTGATGGAAGTTGGTCATCACGTGTCTTAGTGACGCAGAATTAAAATCACTGACAGAAAGGCAGCCTCTGGATGTAGGTTTTCTCGCTTGTTTATAGTCTTGTACAGTTCGTTAAGCACCAGCTTGTTGTTTCACTTGTCCTCAGGTGGAATGACAACAGTCACGATAACTGCTGAAAACTCCCTCGGGAGGTAGAAGGGTCGGCATTTGACCATCAGGTATTCTAAGATGGGTCAGCAGCGGGTCGACACTTCCACCACGCTGGAGTTAGAACAACAGTTGGAGTTGATATAGAGGCAAACCCTTCCCCCCCTCGACTTCTCTGACTCCACTGTCCTGTCCGCCCGGTGAATGGAGAATCCATCAAGTTGGATAGCCATGTGGAGTAGTGTAAAATAAAGTAAAAATAAACTACAAAATAAAAAATAGCAAAGTTGGGTCGGAGCATGCAAATCAGCTCCATCCAGTACGGAGCGATTCTGTAATGTAAATTCTAATTCACTCTAAAACTTCACCGTCAAGAGGGGTGTCATTAAAATGTTTTACCCGTGAAATGGGGTGGGGCCCCCGAACAAAATGTATCTTAGGGCCCTTAAAAGGCTAAAAAAAGGCTAAAAAGCACCTTTGGTGGCGATTACAGCTGTGAGTCAACTATTAAACTCTGTAACTGTTTTAAAATCACCATTAGCCTCATGGTTTAATCCCTGAGCAGTTTCCTTCCTCTCCGGCAACTGAGTTTGGAAGGACGCCTGTATCTTTGTAGTGACTGGTTGTATTGATACACCATCTAAAGCCTAATTAATAACTTCACCATGCTCAAAGTGATAAAAAATAAAAAAATCAGTGTCTGCTTTTCTTATTTTGACTCATCTACCAAACGGTGCCCTTCTTAGTAAGGCATTGGTCTTTGTGTTTGAATCTGTGCTTAAAAGGCTAGGGCCGGTCCTGCAGACTATACATAACATACTGTAATGTGATTTTCCCTGAGTCTTTCTGTTGTACTGCTCCCTAGTGCTTTATCCAAGCTTGAAGCTTCAAGTTAACAGTGAATTGAATCCTCCACATCCCTCCCACTGTGCATTAAAAAGTAAAAGTATTGCATGCTTAGTCCTTTTGTCTTGCCTGGGAGTGTGTGCTGTATTTGTGCACATGTGAGGTGTATATTTAGATGCTTTGTGTATAGTAGTGGGTGTTGTGGGGCGGTTTGAAAGGCACAAACACAAACACACACACTGTGAGATAAACCCCAGTTGCACTGTCACTGGTTCTCTCCTTCTCTCCCCAACCCTCATTCCTGGAACCCCATTTATCTATGTATCCACATGAATAAATACTGTAGTAAACTATGGAATAAATACTGCAGTATAATATGGAATAAATACTGTGGTATACTATGGAATAAATACTGTAGTGTACAATGGAATAAATACTGTTGTATACTATGGTATAAATACTGTAATATACTATGGTATAAATACCGTTGTATACTATGGAATAAATACTGTAATATACTATGGTATAAATGCTGTAGTATAATATGGTATAAATACCATAGTATAATATGGAATAAATACTGTAATATACTATGGTATAAATACTGTAGTATACTATGGTATAAATACTGGTGTATATTATGGTATAAATGGCATGGTATACTATGGAATACATACTGTGGTACAATACTATATAAATACTATAGTATACTGTGGCATAAATACTACAGTATACTATTGTATAAATACTGTAGTATACTATGTGTCTTCAGAAAGTATTCACACCTCGTGACTTATTCCACATTTTGTTGTGTTACAGCCTGAATTCAAAGTGGATATTTTTTTTCTCATCCATCTACACACAAAACCCCATAATGACAAAGTGAAAACATGTTTTTAGAATGTATTAATAATGAAATTCTGAAATAAGACATTCACACCCCCGAGTCAATACTTTGTGGAAGCACCTTTGGCGGTGATTACAGCTGTGAGTCAACCATTAAACTCTGTAACTGTTTTAAAATCACCATTAGCCTCATGGTGAAATCCCTGAGCAGTTTCCTTCCTCTCCGGCAACTGAGTTAGGAAGGACGCCTGTATCTTTGTAGTGACTGGGTGTATTGATACACCATCTAAAGCCTAATTAATAACTTCACCATGCTCAAAGGGATAAAAAAAAAAAATTCTGTGTCTGCTTTTCTTATTTTGACTCATCTACCAAACGGTGCCCTTCTTAGGGAGGCATTGGTCTTTGTGTTTGAATCTGTGCTTAAAATTCACTCCTCGGTTGAGGGACCTTACAGATAATTGTATGTCTAGAGAAGACAGTTGTTCCCAAAGGACTTCAGTTTAATAAATAAACAAAGTTTCACTTCACTCAGTTCCCTGTCTTCAGTTATCACAGCTGGTCGTGTCCCGTTTCATTTCCCTTTCTGCACTCTTTCCAGCTAGCACATTTGGTTCCTTGGAAGTTGTGGGAACGTACATTTTTGGTTACCACATTGGTTGTGGGAACAAAGCCATATGTTGTCTGACCGATAAAATTGTACGTTTTTTTAAACATTCTGTGAACAGAAGTGAAGATTTTTCCTGTTCTAGGAATGTTTATTTTTTTAGGTTGCAGGGAGGTTCTGGGAACATTTTACTCTGGTTCCATAAAAGTTTTCCTGCACTAGCAGGATGGAGCTAGTATGCCATGTTTTTAAACTCATACAAAGCTGTTAATTTTAGTCTATTAAAACAGACCCCATTTCAAACTAAATAAGCACTTATCAAGATCTGATGTGGACAATTAGTGGGCGCAGCCAACACACCTGAACACACTTTAACAAGATAGAGTATAGAGAGAGTTTTGTTGATGCTGAGAACAGAATGCATATGTTTAAAAAACATTCTCTGAACGTTACTAAAGTTTTCTGTGGTTTTTATGGAAAGTTTTCTTAGGGCTCGATTCAATCCGTATCACAGAAATTCAGCGTTACAGTGTGATTATAATTGAAAGGTAATGTTCCCGCGTTAGCGGAGATTTCATTCAGCGTTACAGTGTGATTGAAATTGAAAGGTAATGTTCCCGCGTTAGCGGAGGTTTCATTCAGCGTTACAGTGTGATTATAAAATATTTGGTCAAACGAAAACTGATTTATTTTACCTTAAACAATGGGAGTGAAGAGACCACATCTCAACGAGCCTTAAAATCAAACACCTGGCTCGGGTCCAACACCATTATTCAGTCAGATGTTTCTCTTACCATTATGCTCTTCTTTGTTTTTGTTTCTACTTCACTTGCTTTGGTAATGTTAACATATGTTTCCCATGTCAATAAAGCCATTAAATGTAATTGAATTCAATTGAATTGAGAATGGAAGAGTGAGAGAGAGAGAGAGAGAGAGACAGAGACAGTGAGAGACAGAGACAGAAAGAGACAGACAGAGAGAGACCGAGAGAGAGAGAAAGAGGGGGAGGGAGAGGGAGAGGGAGGGAGAGAGAAAGAGAGAGAGAGAGAGAAAGAGAGAAAGAGAGAGAGAGAGAGAGAGAGAATTGTAAGGAAGGCCATATCAAATCACATTTTATTTGACCTTACAGTGAAATGCTTACTTACAAGCCCTTAAAACCAACAAAGCAGTTTTAAGAAAAAACAAGTATTAAGTAAAAAATACAAAATTAAATGTAACAAATAATTAAAGAGCAGCAGTAAAATAACAATAGTGAGGCTATATACAGGGGGTACTAGTAGTGAGTCAATGTGCGGGGGCACCGGTTAGTTGAGGTAATTGAGGTAATATGTACATGTAGGTAGAGTTAAAGTGACTATGCATAGATAATAAACAGAGAGTAGCAACAGTGTAAAAGAGGTGGGGCAATGCACATAGTCTGGGTAGCCATTGTATTAGCTGTTCAGGAGTCTTATGGCTTGGGGGTAGAAGCTGTTAAGAAGTCATTCTGACCTAGACTTGGTGCTCCGGTACCGCTTGCTGTGCGGTAGCAGAGAGAACCGTCTATGACTAGGGTGGCTAGTCATAGACTGACCATTTTTAGGGCCTTCCTCTGACACTGCCTGGTATAGAGGTCCTGGATGGCAGGAAGCTTGGCCCCAGTGATGTACTGGGCCGTACACACTACCCTCTGTAGTGCCTTGCAGTCGGAGGCTGAGCAGTTACCGTACCAGGCAGTGATGCAACCCGTCAGGATGCTCTTGATGGTGCAGCTGTAGAACCATTCTGAGGATCTCAGGACCCATGCCAAATCTTTTCAGTCTCCCGAGGGGGAATAGGTTTTGTCGTGCCCTCATCACGACTGTCTTGGTGTGTTTGGACCATGTTAGTTTGTTGGTGATGTGGACGCCAAGGAACTTGAAGCTCTCAACCTGCTCCACTACAGGCCCGTCGATGAGAATGGGGCGTGCTCGTTCCTCCTTTTCCTGTTGTCCACAATCACAACCAGGATGTCTGGTGGACAGTTTCCTCCAACGTCAGCCCCCCCCACCCGACACATTCTACCACACCTCACAACAGCACCTCACACACCTCTCTCTCCGCAGAAAGAGAGAGAGAACGAGAGAGACAGTCTGTCACAAAATTGCACCCTCAGTACCTGGTGGGTTCAGGTTACAGCATGGAGTGTGCTGAATAGTGATGGCTCAGGCAGTTAGTGATGTCTCCATCACAGATAAAAACACATGTCTGTCAACACAATAACACTCCTTTTACCTGTGGAGTAAGATCCTATGTCCACCTAATCATGGAATGTCCACCTAACCATGGAATGTCCACCTAATCATGGAATGTCCACCTAATCATGAATGACCAGCTAACCATGGAATGTCCACCTAATCATGGAATGTCCACCTAATCATGGAATGTCCACCTAACCATGGAATGTCCACCTAATCATGACTGACCAGCTAATCATGGAATGTCCACCTAATCATGGAATGTCCACCTAATCATGGAATGTCCACCTAATCATGGAATGTCCACCTAATCATGGAATGTCCACCTAATCATGGAATGTCCACCTAATCATGGAATGTCCACCTAATCATGGAATGTCCACCTAACCATGGAATGTCCACCTAATCATGGAATGTCCTCCTAATCATGACTGACCAGCTAATCATTGAATGAAAATTTTCTTCAAAAGTTTGGATGGGCTCTCTATTGAAGTTGGGCTCCATGGAGGGGGAACTCTTGGGGGTCTATCAGGACAAGAATAGGAATCTGTGTATCTGTGGTATTTTAAATATCCTGTGGCTTAATACAACCAGCAAGTATAAAAAGAGACTATCTTTGTTTGACGTGCCATATGTTCAAGTCTGTATAATTATGTATTTATGCGTATGCTACAAACTGTAAATATATGCATGTCATCTTTGGTCCTTCAAGGTCAAAGTTTACCCTCCCACATCTTCACAGAAACTTTATAGTTACAACCCACACACTTGTTGTTTCTGGATCCAGCTCTGTAAAACAGTTTACCACCTTTTCTATGTACTTCTGTTTTTGACAACAGTCTTTATCAGGATCATGTTATTAACATAACCGTGGACTCCCAGCAGGAAACAGGAGACTGTATCCAACCAAAACACAGGTCTTCAGGGATTCATAACAGCTACATTAGAGTGACACATCTCCTGCTCGCAGACTTTATCACACAACGCCCTGCTTACTAACTACCTATCTGGCAGGGTCAACTTGAATTTGGACTTGTTTCAGGAACCTTTAAAACAAATCTCCCTTAACTTATCCCCGCTACAGTATGTTAAGAAGGGTTGTGTGCCATGACGTGGCGGTCTTGTATCTAGGCTACTATTGTTACACTACAGGAACAAGGTGTCTCATTCTTTCTACCTCAGGGGGAGAGTGTGGGCCTGCGACAGACGGCAGACAGCGTCTGCCGACATCATTTCCTGTTCTTTTTGAGCAATACTCTCCTATTGTTGGGTTCTCTTAAGTGACTTCCTGTAATTCTCTGAGCACCGATAGCGTCAACCAACGCGGTCAGGTATCATAATGTCACAATTATGAATCTCACCAGACGTCTCAACGTCTCGGTGCCTAACTTGGGAGGGAACTTACTGATCCAAATCTCTAACGACAGTGACATTGCAGACGGTTGGAGGCAGTGGCAAAGGTTCCGTTTCAAAGGTTCCATCCCAAAGGTTCCGTCCCAAAGGTTCCGTCCCAAAGGTTCCGTCCGGTCTCCATGCGAGCCTGTTGTGGTTTGTTTATTGTGGGTTGCTACTGCACACAAGGCTGGGACTTTCTCATGACGCTGACGCTCCACCGGCTCAGCTTGCCTTGCTCATGATTACCGCGCAGTCATCCAGTCGTTCCACTTCCCACCATTGAGGCTGGATGTTCAATCTTGAACCCCCCCCCCCCCCCCTTACAGACCCTAGACCACAATCCTCCCGAAGGCAAGGCCACACCACTCAACCCCTATGAGGGGATCCACGTCCCTATGTTCTATAGATAGATCCAAAAGACCTGGTGCCTTCAACACATTCCTTCCATTCCACCACGAGTCTGCAGGCCCTTCTGAACCATTTAGGGTTTTGAGCATCCCCTGTCTAGGAAGAGAGAGGGTTAAGGTGGGGGGAACAAGGGTGGAAAATGAGATAAACATTTCAAGGACCTGGATTGGAAGCATAGAAATAGAATCTATTAGTCATTCTATTTCAGTAATTGGAACACCCCACAACCCCCCCCGTCCCGCCCCCCCCCCCCCATACATACAGAGACCCATGGTCTTTGTTACAATCATAATATATACACATGTGTGATTTCCTTCCAGCTCTGTAGTGCCAAATTGCAGGTCTGCAGGATGAATGGTAATCCCACTGTAATGTTAGATAACGTTAGATAATACAGTCGTTTTTATAACGTTAGATAAAAACAGTCGTCTTGTAACGTTAGATAAAAACAATCGTTTGTATAAAGAGAGGTCAGTTTAACCTAAAAGCTTTGAGGTGTTGAACCATCTCGTACCACTGTGAAAGCATTAGTCCCCTGCCTGCGCAATGGGAAGAGGTCGTCGCTTGCGTAAGGGCTTTGTGCCTCATTCACGGTTCACACACATCTTATCCCGCTGAGCGGACTAGACGACCTCTTTTAGGCCAACTTGTTTTCCTATAACATACTTTTTCCTTTTAAAAACAAATTGCATATTTAATGGTGCAGAGTTGTTGTAAAAATACTGAGTCTGCAAAGAAGTGTCCCCCCCCCCCCCCCCCGGTTGTATAACAGTCAGGACTACAGACTCAGACGCCCCACGGAGATCACCCTTGTTACAAATGTAGGGACATTCTCTAGTCTAACACAACATCTTAGAGGATTGTTTGCAGGGTTGACTTCTGCCTATGTAGATCTGACACCAGCAGCCTCGTCTTACGTCAACTGGTGACCTCCTGGGTTGAACCTTAGAACAACTGGTGACCTCCTGGCTTGAACCTTAGAACAACTGGTGGCCTCCTGGGTTGAACCTTAGAACAACTGGTGACCTCCTGGCTTGAACCTTAGAACAACTGGTGGCCTCCTGGCTTGAACCTTAGAACAACTGGTGACCTCCTGGGTTGAACCTTAGAACAACTGGTGACCTCCTGGCATGAACCTTAGAAAATCTCCTGGCTTGAACCTTAGAACAACTGGTGGCCTCCTGGCTTGAACCTTAGAACAACTGGTGACCTCCTGGGTTGAACCTTAGAACAACTGGTGACCTCCTGGCATGAACCTTAGAAAACCTCCTGGCTTGAACCTTAGAACAACTGGTGGCCTCCTGGGTTGAACCTTAGAACAACTGGTGACCTCCTGGGTTGAACCTTAGAACAACTGGTGACCTCCTGGCATGAACCTTAGAAAACCTCCTGGCTTGAACCTTAGAACAACTGGTGGCCTCCTGGCTTGAACCTTAGAACAACTGGTGACCTCCTGGCTTGAACCTTAGAACAACTGGTGACCTCCTGGCATGAACCTTAGAACAACTGGTGACCTCCTGGCATGAACCTTAGAAAACCTCCTGGCTTGAACCTTAGAACAACTGGTGGCCTCCTGGCTTGAACCTTAGAACAACTGGTGACCTCCTGGCTTGAACCTTAGAACAATTGGTGGCCTCCTGGGTTGAACCTTAGAACAACTGGTGACCTCCTGGCTTGAACCTTAGAACAACTGGTGACCTCCTGGCTTGAACCTTAGAAAACCTCCTGGCTTGAACCTTAGAACAACTGGTGGCCTCCTGGGTTGAACCTTAGAACAACAGGTGACCAGGCCTCCAGTGCGCCTCCCCAGCCCGGTACGTCCTGTGCCGGCTCCCCGCACTCGCCCTGAAGAGCGTGTCATTGGTCCGGTGAAATCTTCCACTGCACCGATGCCCAGTCCAGGCACGGTGTCCAGTCCCGCTCCATGGCCGGAGCCTTCCACTGCGCCGATGCCCAGTCCAGGCACGGTGTCCAGTCCCGCTCCATGGCCGGAGCCTTCCACTGCGCCGATGCCCAGTCCAGGCACGGTGTCCAGTCCCGCTCCATGGCCGGAGCCTTCCTCTGTGCAGGTACCCAGTCCAGGCACGGTGTCTGGTTTTACCAATCACGAAACTTATAGCTTCCTTCCCAGAACCAATCGGAAACCCCCCAAAAAACATGTTTCCACAACTTGAAAGAAGCCAAATGTGCGACTGAAACAGCACTGTTCCCTCCAGATATATTGGCACTGAACGATGACTGAAATCATTTCTTATTGCCTGGACTTTAAAGAACAAACATGATAAATATACTTGTAACCAGTCCTTCCCACTGCAGTGTTATAAAGCACAAAAAACATGGAGAGAGAGAGATCAATGCAGGCTCGTCTCCCTTCCAGCCACTACGGTGTTCCATTCTCCAATTCTCCACCCAGCAGCACCACAAATAGAGATGAAGTAGAATCCATCATTTGTATCACAAGATCCAAGTGATGTGTGTTCATTCAGCCAATACAGTGCATTCGGGAAGTATTCAGACCACCCCTTTGTTATGTTACTTGTTATGTTACCTTATTCTAAAATTGATTACGTAAGATTTTTCTAAACAATCTACACTCAGTAACCCATAATGACATCACAATACCCCATAATGACATCACAATAACCCATAATGACATCACAATAACCCATAATGACATCACAATACCCCATAATGACATCACAATACCCCATAATGAAAAGCGAAAACAGGTTTTACATTTTTTTTTGCAAATGTATAACAAGTAAAAAATAGAAATGCCTTATTTACATAAATATTCAGACCTGTTTGCATTGATCATACCATCCTGTTTCCATTGATCATCCTTGAGATGTTTCTACAACTTGATTGGAGTCCACGTGTGGTAAATTCAATTGATTGGACATGATTTGGAAAGGCAACACACCTGTCTATATAAGGTCCCACAGTTGACAGAGCAAAAACAAAGCCATTCGGGTCGAAGGAATTGTCCGTAGAGCTCTGATCTGGGGAAGGGCACCAAAACATTTCTGCAGCATTGAACGTCCTCAAGAACACAGTGGCCTCCATCATTCTTAAATGGAAGAAGTTTGGAACCACCAAGACTCTTCCTCGAGCTGGCTGCCCGACCAAACTGAGCAATCGGGGGAGAAGGGCCTTGGTCAGGGAGGTGACCAATAACCCGATGGTCACCCGATGGTCACTCTGACAGCTCTAGAGATCCTCTGTGGAGATGGGAGAACCTTCCAGAAGGACAACCAAAGACCATTTTCTTTGCTTTGTCATTATGGGGTATTGTGTGTAGATTTAATGAGGGGGGAAAAAAAACAACAATTGAATCCATTTTAGAATAAGGCTGTAACGCAACAAAATGTGGAAAAAGTCAAGGGGTCTGAATACTTTCTGAAGGCACTGTAAGTTGGGTTTGTTGTAGTCTCCTCGTACCACCCTGCTTTTAGGCATGCTTTATAAACCCATGTCACAGTGAGGTCACAATCACTGTCAGTCACTGTGCATAACAGTCCTTGTTAATGCCAAGAGCCCTGCGTGTTTTGTGTGCGTGTTTTGTGTGTGTGTGTGTGTGTGTGTGTTTCCCCATTGAAGTGCATGAATCTGGAAACATAGTGGATAATTGAATTAAAAAGCCAGTGCCGTGTTGTTATGTGTAGACAAAATAAACTGATGAAATAAGCAGTGAATTAGAGTCTGCTGCCGGACACTTTGACTTCAGAAGGGCATGTTGAGAGTGTGTGTGTGTGTGTGTGTGTGTGTGTGTGTGTGTGTGTGTGTGTGTGTGCGTGGTGCGTGTGCACGTGCTGGTGTGTGCGTGTGTGTGTGTGTGCGCGCGTGTGCCCGTGCTGGTGTGTGTGTGTGTGTGCGTGTGCTGGTGTGTGTGCTGGTGTGTGTGTGTGTGTGTGTGTGTGTGTGTGTGTGTGTGTGTGTGTGTGTGTGTGTGTGTGTGTGTGTGTGTGTGTGTGTGTGTGTGTGTGTGTATGTGTGTATGTGTGTGTGGTGTGCCTACTGGCTATGGAAAATAAGAATCTGATGAGGATATTGAATATGATTAAAAATGGGTTCTGGTCTCATCTGAATTTAAGTCTGCCAATGATAATCTTTGACACAAAGTGTCTTGTGTTTTATTGTAAACATGGATGAGATGTCCTGATCATGACAAGTCCAGAGGGTTCTCTACTGGGTTGTTTTACTGCATGTATGGAAGCTCAAACAGGATGTGTGAAGTCGTGATGTCTTTGAGAGTTACGAAAGTCTTTACATAATAACTTCTACTGTTATACGGTCGTTGTTGACATTGCAATGTCACGCACAGTACTTCACATCCTCATTTTATTTATTTATTATTCTTATAGGATCGTGTAGGGTCGGTGAAGTTAGTGTACGCAACGTGAGACTCCCATCATGCATTGCAACGAGACGTTGAGGACGATGACCTCAGCGGGGCACCATGAGTCAGTGGGCCACAGAGCGGAAGTGGGCGTGTGTGTGTGTGAATCACACAGGTTGACCCTTGACCCCAACCCTGCCCTGTCTCACCGCCCCATCCAGCCCCCCCATGGCGCCCTCTTTCATAAACAAACAACATGTCATTTTTCTGGACAGAAATACAAATCAGTGTTCTGTTGTGAGGCAGGAAGTGTAAATGTTAAATATTAATAATCTTGTTTTGAGAAACACTCACATGTGAGAGAAATTGAAGCAGGATCAGCAGAGGCCTGATGTCACCGTATGCTGGTGGTGTGTGAGAACCATTTCATATTAAAACATTTTAAAAAATAAAAACAAACATACAATTTATCCTGTTTGAAGGGCAAATGGGGTTAAAGTCAGACCGATTAAAAATGAAAATATGGATATACGCGGCTGAGCCATAGAAGTGTCACTCCTAACAGAATGCTTTGCTTTTCTTTTCAATCAACTCAAACAAACACGTTGCTCTTACTACTGAACAGCCCCCCATCCAGCCCCCCCCATCCAGCCCCCCATCCAGACCCCCTCATCCAGCCCCCCATCCAGCCCCCCATCCAGCCCCCCCCCATCCAGCCCCCATCCAGCCCCCCCATCCCATCTGAACACGAGGCTGTGTGACTTCCTGTTTTTCTGTCCACTCGTGAGTTCTTATGCATTCATCTTTTATGTCCAGTATGCTTGGATGTATCGATAGACTACAGAGTGCCTGGCTGGGACCCCTTTACTTCTCTCAGTCGAATGGTCGTAGTTAGATTACATCACCCCTCTTAGAAAGTTCCATAAACCTGAATAAAACATGCCATTTAAAAATAGAGCCGGGTGAAAATATCAGCATTTCTCACAGGCAGGTCAAGAGACTTACGTAGGACCTCTTAGAATAGAAGGGGAAAAAAGTGGGAGATGAAAAACATTGGAAAGTTTTATCCAGGAAAGCACAAGCTAATAGAAAGTAAAGTGGTAAAGGTTTTATGGGCCATATTTTTTGATAGATCTGATGTCATCTGAAAGTGCATGTAGAAGACGTACAGTAGTGGATAAAGTAGGAACAGAAACAATCAGAAACTTCCTATGTCGTCTTCCATGCATGTACCCAAAAACACAATATTGATTTACATCTTGCCTTGAGAAAAGCCCAACCAAAACTTTGTTTGGTTTAATGGATATATCAACAAAAAAGTGCCTGCAGAAAGTATTCATACCCCTTGACTTTATTACAGCCTGAATTCTCGTCGACAGGGCTGTAAGTGACTGTTCTCTCTGCTACTGTACAGCAAGCGGTACAGCTTCTACCCCCAAGCCAGGAGACTCCTGAATATCTGCTACGCTCTGTTTATTATCTATGCATAGTCACTTTAATAACTCTGCCTACATGTACATATTACCTCAATTACCTCGACTAACCGGTGCCCCCGCACATTGACTCTGTACCGGTACTACCCTGTATATAGTCTCCACATTGACTCTGTACCGGTACACCCTGTATATAGCCTCCACATTGACTCTGTACTGGTACCCCCTGTATATAGCCTCCACATTGACTCTGTACCGGTACTACCCTGTATATAGTCTCCACATTGACTCTGTACCGGTATCCCCTGTATATAGCCTCCACATTGACTCTGTACCGTAATACCCTGTATATAGCCTCCACATTGACTCTGTACCGGTACCCCCTGTATATAGCCTCCACATTGACTCTGTACCGTAATACCCTGTATATAGCCTCCACATTGACTCTGTACCGTAACACCCTGTATATAGCCTCCACATTGACTCTGTACCGGTATCCCCTGTATATAGCCTCCACATTGACTCTGTACCGTAATACCCTGTATATAGCCTCCACATTGACTCTGTACCGGTACCCCCTGTATATAGCCTCCACATTGACTCTGTACCGTAATACCCTGTATATAGCCTCCACATTGACTCTGTACCGTAATACCCTGTATTTAGCCTCCACATTGACTCTGTACCGTAATACCCTGTATATAGTCTCCACATTGACTCTGTACCGTAATACCCTGTATATAGCCTCCACATTGACTCTGTACCGTAATACCCTGTATATAGTCTCCACATTGACTCTGTACCGTAATACCCTGTATATAGTCTCCACATTGACTCTGTACCGTAATACCCTGTATATAGCCTCCACATTGACTCTGTACCGTAATACCCTGTATATAGTCTCCACATTGACTCTGTACCGTAATACCCTGTATATAGCCTCCACATTGACTCTGTACCGTAATACCCTGTATATAGTCTCCACATTGACTCTGTACCGTAATACCCTGTATATAGTCTCCACATTGACTCTGTACCGTAATACCCTGTATATAGTCTCCACATTGACTCTGTACCGTAATACCCTGTATATAGCCTCCACATTGACTCTGTACCGTAATACCCTGTATATAGTCTCCACATTGACTCTGTACCGTAATACCCTGTATATAGTCTCCACATTGACTCTGTACCGTAATACCCTGTATATAGCCTCCACATGGACTCTGTACCGTAATACCCTGTATTTAGCCTCCACATTGACTCTGTACCGTAATACCCTGTATATAGTCTCCACATTGACTCTGTACCGTAATACCCTGTATATAGCCTCCACATTGACTCTGTACCGTAATACCCTGTATATAGTCTCCACATTGACTCTGTACCGTAATACCCTGTATATAGTCTCCACATTGACTCTGTACCGTAATACCCTGTATATAGCCTCCACATTGACTCTGTACCGTAATACCCTGTATATAGTCTCCACATTGACTCTGTACCGTAATACCCTGTATATAGCCTCCACATTGACTCTGTACCGTAATACCCTGTATATAGCCTCCACATTGACTCTGTACCGTAATACCCTGTATATAGCCTCCACATTGACTCTGTACCGTAATACCCTGTATATACCCTCCACATTGACTCTGTACCGTAATACCCTGTATATAGCCTCCACATTGACTCTGTACCGTAATACCCTGTATATAGCCTCCACATTGACTCTGTACCGTAATACCCTGTATATAGCCTCCACATTGACTCTGTACCGTAATACCCTGTATATAGCCTCCACATTGACTCTGTACCGTAATACCCTGTATATAACCTCCACATTGACTCTGTACCGTAACACCCTGTATATAGCCTCCACATTGACTCTGTACCGTAATACCCTGTATATAGCCTCCATATTGACTCTGTACCGTAATACCCTGTATATAGCCTCCACATTGACTCTGTACCGTAATACCCTGTATATAGCCTCCACATTGACTCTGTACCGTAATACCCTGTATATAGCCTCCACATTGACTCTGTACCGTAATACCCTGTATATAGCCTCCACATTGACTCTGTACCGTAATACCCTGTATATAGCCTCCACATTGACTCTGTACCGTAATACCCTGTATTTAGCCTCCACATTGACTCTGTACCGTAATACCCTGTATATAGTCTCCACATTGACTCTGTACCGTAACACCCTGTATATAGCCTCCATATTGACTCTGTACCGTAACACCCTGTATATAGCCTCCATATTGACTCTGTACCGTAACACCCTGTATATAGCCTCCACATTGACTCTGTACCGTAACACCCTGTATATAACCTCCACATTGACTCTGTACCGTAACACCCTGTATATAACCTCCACATTGACTCTGTACCGTAACACCCTGTATATAGCCTCCACATTGACTCTGTACCGTAATACCCTGTATATAGCCTCCACATTGACTCTGTACCGTAACACCCTGTATATAGCCTCCACATTGACTCTGTACCGTAACACCCTGTATATAACCTCCACATTGACTCTGTACCGTAACACCCTGTATATAGCCTCCACATTGACTCTGTACCGTAACACCCTGTATATAGCCTCCACATTGACTCTGTACCGTAACACCCTGTATATAACCTCCACATTGACTCTGTACCGTAACACCCTGTATATAGCCTCCACATTGACTCTGTACCGTAACACCCTGTATATAGCCTCCACATTGACTCTGTACCGTAATACCCTGTATATAGCCTCCACATTGACTCTGTACCGTAACACCCTGTATATAACCTCCACATTGACTCTGTACCGTAACACCCTGTATATAGCCTCCACATTGACTCTGTACCGTAATACCCTGTATATAGCCTCCACATTGACTCTGTACCGTAATACCCTGTATATAGCCTCCACATTGACTCTGTACCGTAATACCCTGTATATAGCCTCCACATTGACTCTGTACCGTAACACCCTGTATATAGCCTCCACATTGACTCTGTACCGTAATACCCTGTATATAGCCTCCACATTGACTCTGTACCGTAATACCCTGTATATAGCCTCCACATTGACTCTGTACCGTAATACCCTGTATATAGCCTCCACATTGACTCTGTACCGGTACCCCCTGTATATAGCCTCCACATTGACTCTGTACCGTAATACCCTGTATATAGCCTCCACATTGACTCTGTACCGTAATACCCTGTATATAGCCTCCACATTGACTCTGTACTGTAATACCCTGTATATAGCCTCCACATTGACTCTGTACCGTAATACCCTGTATATAGCCTCCACATTGACTCTGTACTGTAATACCCTGTATATAGTCTCCACATTGACTCTGTACCGTAATACCCTGTATATAGCCTCCACATTGACTCTGTACCGTAATACCCTGTATATAACCTCCACATTGACTCTGTACCGTAATACCCTGTATATAGCCTCCACATTGACTCTGTACCGTAATACCCTGTATATAGCCTCCACATTGACTCTGTACCGTAATACCCTGTATATAGCCTCCACATTGACTCTGTACCGTAACACCCTGTATATAGCCTCCACATTGACTCTGTACCGTAATACCCTGTATATAGCCTCCACATTGACTCTGTACCGTAATACCCTGTATATAGCCTCCACATTGACTCTGTACCGTAATACCCTGTATATAGCCTCCACATTGACTCTGTACGGTACCCCTGTATATAGCCTCCACATTGACTCTGTACCGTAATACCCTGTATATAGCCTCCACATTGACTCTGTACCGTAATACCCTGTATATAGCCTCCACATTGACTCTGTACTGTAATACCCTGTATATAGCCTCCACATTGACTCTGTACCGTAATACCCTGTATATAGCCTCCACATTGACTCTGTACCGTAATACCCTGTATATAGCCTCCACATTGACTCTGTACCGTAATACCCTGTATATAGCCTCCACATTGACTCTGCACCGTAATACCCTGTATATAGCCTCCACATTGACTCTGTACCGTAATACCCTGTATATAGCCTCCACATTGACTCTGTACCGTAATACCCTGTATATAGCCTCCACATTGACTCTGTACCGTAATACCCTGTATATAGTCTCCACATTGACTCTGTACCGTAATACCCTGTATATAGTCTCCACATTGACTCTGTACCGTAATACCCTGTATATAGTCTCCACATTGACTCTGTACCGTAATACCCTGTATATAGTCTCCACATTGACTCTGTACCGTAATACCCTGTATATAGTCTCCACATTGACTCTGTACCGTAATACCCTGTATATAGCCTCCACATTGACTCTGCACCGTAATACCCTGTATATAGCCTCCACATTGACTCTGTACCGTAATACCCTGTATATAGCCTCCACATTGACTCTGTACCGTAATACCCTGTATATAGCCTCCACATTGACTCTGTACCGTAATACCCTGTATATAGTCTCCACATTGACTCTGTACCGTAATACCCTGTATATAGCCTCCACATTGACTCTGTACCGTAATACCCTGTATATAGCCTCCACATTGACTCTGTACCGTAATACCCTGTATATAGTCTCCACATTGACTCTGTACCGTAATACCCTGTATATAGCCTCCACATTGACTCTGTACCGTAATACCCTGTATATAGCCTCCACATTGACTCTGTACCGTAATACCCTGTATATAGCCTCCACATTGACTCTGTACCGTAATACCCTGTATATGGCCTCCACATTGACTCTGTACCGTAATACCCTGTATATAGCCTCCACATTGACTCAGTACCGTAACACCCTGTATATAGCCTCCACATTGACTCTGTACCGTAATACCCTGTATATAGCCTCCACATTGACTCTGTACCGTAATACCCTGTATATAGCCTCCACATTGACTCAGTACCGTAACACCCTGTATATAGCCTCCACATTGACTCTGTACCGTAATACCCTGTATATAGCCTCCACATTGACTCTGTACCGTAATACCCTGTATATAGCCTCCACATTGACTCTACCGGTTCCCCCTGTATATAGCCTCCACATTGACTCTGTACCGTAATACCCTGTATATAGTCTCCACATTGACTCTGTACCGTAATACCCTGTATATAGCCTCCACATTGACTCTGTACCGTAATACCCTGTATATAGTCTCCACATTGACTCTGTACCGTAATACCCTGTATATAGCCTCCACATTGACTCTGTACCGTAATACCCTGTATATAGTCTCCACATTGACTCTGTACCGTAATACCCTGTATATAGCCTCCACATTGACTCTGTACCGTAATACCCTGTATATAGCCTCCACATTGACTCTGTACCGTAATACCCTGTATATAGCCTCCACATTGACTCTGTACCGTAACACCCTGTATATAGCCTCCACATTGACTCTGTACCGTAACACCCTGTATATAGCCTCCACATTGACTCTGTACCGGTACACCCTGTATATAGCCTCCACATTGACTCTGTACCGTAATACCCTGTATATAGCCTCCACATTGACTCTGTACCGTAACACCCTGTATATAGCCTCCACATTGACTCTGTACCGGTACACCCTGTATATAGCCTCCACATTGACTCTGTACCGTAACACCTGTATATAGCCTCCACATTGACTCTGTACCGGTACACCTGTATATAGCCTCCACATTGACTCTGTACCGTAATACCCTGTATATAGCCTCCACATTGACTCTGTACCGTAATACCCTGTATATAGCCTCCACATTGACTCTGTACCGTAATACCCTGTATATAGCCTCCACATTGACTCTGTACCGTAATACCCTGTATATAGCCTCCACATTGACTCTGTACCGTAATACCCTGTATTTAGCCTCCACATTGACTCTGTACCGTAATACCCTGTATATAGCCTCCACATTGACTCTGTACCGTAATACCCTGTATATAGCCTCCACATTGACTCTGTACCGTAATACCCTGTATATAGCCTCCACATTGACTCTGTACCGTACCACCCTGTATATAACCTCCACATTGACTCTGTACCGTAATACCCTGTATATAGCCTCCACATTGACTCTGTACCGTAATACCCTGTATATAGCCTCCACATTGACTCTGTACCGTAACACCCTGTATATAGCCTCCACATTGACTCTGTACCGTAATACCCTGTATATAGCCTCCACATTGACTCTGTACCGTAATACCCTGTATATAGCCTCCACATTGACTCTGTACCGTAATACCCTGTATATAGCCTCCACATTGACTCTGTACCGTAATACCCTGTATATAACCTCCACATTGACTCTGTACCGTAATACCCTGTATATAGCCTCCACATTGACTCTGTACCGTAACACCCTGTATATAGTCTCCACATTGACTCTGTACCGTAACACCCTGTATATAGCCTCCACATTGACTCTGTACCGTAACACCCTGTATATAGCCTCCACATTGACTCTGTACCGTAATACCCTGTATATAGCCTCCACATTGACTCTGTACCGTAATACCCTGTATATAGTCTCCACATTGACTCTGTACCGGTACCCCCTGTATATAGCCTCCACATTGACTCTGTACCGTAACACCCTGTATATAGCCTCCACATTGACTCTGTACCGTAATACCCTGTATATAGTCTCCACATTGACTCTGTACCGTAACACCCTGTATATAGTCTCCACATTGACTCTGTACCGTAATACCCTGTATATAGTCTCCACATTGACTCTGTACCGTAACACCCTGTATATAGTCTCCACATTGACTCTGTACCGTAATACCCTGTATATAGTCTCCACATTGACTCTGTACCGTAATACCCTGTATATAGTCTCCACATTGACTCTGTACCGTAACACCCTGTATATAGTCTCCACATTGACTCTGTACCGTAATACCCTGTATATAGTCTCCACATTGACTCTGTACCGTAATACCCTGTATATAGTCTCCACATTGACTCTGTACCGTAACACCCTGTATATAGTCTCCACATTGACTCTGTACCGTAATACCCTGTATATAGTCTCCACATTGACTCTGTACCGTAACACCCTGTATATAGTCTCCACATTGACTCTGTACCGTAATACCCTGTATATAGTCTCCACATTGACTCTGTACCGTAATACCCTGTATATAGTCTCCACATTGACTCTGTACCGTAACACCCTGTATATAGTCTCCACATTGACTCTGTACCGTAACACCCTGTATATAGTCTCCACATTGACTCTGTACCGTAATACCCTGTATATAGTCTCCACATTGACTCTGTACCGTAATACCCTGTATATAGTCTCCACATTGACTCTGTACCGTAACACCCTGTATATAGCCTCCACATTGACTCTGTACCGTAACACCCTGTATATAGCCTCCACATTGACTCTGTACCGTAATACCCTGTATATAGTCTCCACATTGACTCTGTACCGTAACACCCTGTATATAGCCTCCACATTGACTCTGTACCGTAATACCCTGTATATAGTCTCCACATTGACTCTGTACCGTAACACCCTGTATATAGCCTCCACATTGACTCTGTACCGTAATACCCTGTATATAGCCTCCACATTGACTCTGTACCGTAATACCCTGTATATAGCCTCCACATTGACTCTGTACCATAATACCCTGTATATAGCCTCCACATTGACTCTGTACCGTAATACCCTGTATATAGCCTCCACATTGACTCTGTACCGTAATACCCTGTATATAGCCTCCACATTGACTCTGTACCGTAATACCCTGTATATAGCCTCCACATTGACTCTGTACCGTAATACCCTGTATATAGCCTCCACATTGACTCTGTACCGTAATACCCTGTATATAGTCTCCACATTGACTCTGTACCGTAATACCCTGTATATAGCCTCCACATTGACTCTGTACCGTAATACCCTGTATATAGCCTCCACATTGACTCTGTACCGTAATACCCTGTATATAGCCTCCACATTGACTCTGTACCGTAATACCCTGTATATGGCCTCCACATTGACTCTGTACCGTAATACCCTGTATATAGCCTCCACATTGACTCAGTACCGTAACACCCTGTATATAGCCTCCACATTGACTCTGTACCGTAATACCCTGTATATAGCCTCCACATTGACTCTGTACCGTAATACCCTGTATATAGCCTCCACATTGACTCAGTACCGTAACACCCTGTATATAGCCTCCACATTGACTCTGTACCGTAATACCCTGTATATAGCCTCCACATTGACTCTGTACCGTAATACCCTGTATATAGCCTCCACATTGACTCTACCGGTTCCCCCTGTATATAGCCTCCACATTGACTCTGTACCGTAATACCCTGTATATAGTCTCCACATTGACTCTGTACCGTAATACCCTGTATATAGCCTCCACATTGACTCTGTACCGTAATACCCTGTATATAGTCTCCACATTGACTCTGTACCGTAATACCCTGTATATAGTCTCCACATTGACTCTGTACCATAATACCCTGTATATAGCCTCCACATTGACTCTGTACCATAATACCCTGTATATAGTCTCCACATTGACTCTGTACCATAATACCCTGTATATAGTCTCCACATTGACTCTGTACCATAATACCCTGTATATAGCCTCCACATTGACTCTGTACCATAATACCCTGTATATAGTCTCCACATTGACTCTGTACCATAATACCCTGTATATAGCCTCCACACTGACTCTGTACCGTAATACCCTGTATATAACCTCCACACTGACTCTGTACCGTAATACCCTGTATATAACCTCCACATTGACTCTGTACCGTAATACCCTGTATATAGTCTCCACATTGACTCTGTACCATAATACCCTGTATATAGCCTCCACACTGACTCTGTACCGTAATACCCTGTATATAGTCTCCACATTGACTCTGTACCGTAATACCCTGTATATAGCCTCCACATTGACTCTGTACCGTAATACCCTGTATATAGTCTCCACATTGACTCTGTACCATAATACCCTGTATATAGCCTCCACACTGACTCTGTACCGTAATACCCTGTATATAACCTCCACACTGACTCTGTACCGTAATACCCTGTATATAGCCTCCACATTGACTCTGTACCATAATACCCTGTATATAGCCTCCACATTGACTCTGTACCATAATACCCTGTATATAGCCTCCACATTGACTCTGTACCGTAATACCCTGTATATAGCCTCCACATTGACTCTGTACCGTAATACCCTGTATATAGCCTCCACACTGACTCTGTACCGTAATACCCTGTATATAACCTCCACACTGACTCTGTACCGTAATACCCTGTATATAACCTCCACATTGACTCTGTACCGTAATACCCTGTATATAGTCTCCACATTGACTCTGTACCATAATACCCTGTATATAGCCTCCACACTGACTCTGTACCGTAATACCCTGTATATAGTCTCCACATTGACTCTGTACCGTAATACCCTGTATATAGCCTCCACATTGACTCTGTACCGTAATACCCTGTATATAGTCTCCACATTGACTCTGTACCATAATACCCTGTATATAGCCTCCACACTGACTCTGTACCGTAATACCCTGTATATAACCTCCACACTGACTCTGTACCGTAATACCCTGTATATAGCCTCCACATTGACTCTGTACCGTAATACCCTGTATATAGCCTCCACATTGACTCTGTACCGTAATACCCTGTATATAGCCTCCACATTGACTCTGTACCGTAATACCCTGTATATAGCCTCCACATTGACTCTGTACCGTAATACCCTGTATATAGCCTCCACACTGACTCTGTACCATAATACCCTGTATATAACCTCCACACTGACTCTGTACCATAATACCCTGTATATAGCCTCCACATTGACTCTGTACCGTAATACCCTGTATATAGCCTCCACATTGACTCTGTACCGTAATACCCTGTATATAGCCTCCACACTGACTCTGTACCGTAATACCCTGTATATAGCCTCCACACTGACTCTGTACCGTAATACCTGTATATAGCCTCCACATTGACTCTGTACCGTAATACCCTGTATATAGCCTCCACACTGACTCTGTACCGTAATACCCTGTATATAGCCTCCACATTGACTCTGTACCGTAATACCCTGTATATAGCCTCCACATTGACTCTGTACCGTAATACCCTGTATATATAGCCTCCACATTGACTCTGTACCGTAATACCCTGTATATAGCCTCCACATTGACTCTGTGCCGTAATACCCTGTATATAGCCTCCACACTGACTCTGTACCGTAATACCCTGTATATAGTCTCCACATTGACTCTGTACCGTAATACCCTGTATATAGCCTCCACACTGACTCTGTACCGTAATACCCTGTATATAGCCTCCACATTGACTCTGTACCGTAATACCCTGTATATAGTCTCCACATTGACTCTGTACCGTAATACCCTGTATATAGCCTCCACACTGACTCTGTACCGTAATACCCTGTATATAGCCTCCACACTGACTCTGTACCGTAATACCCTGTATATAGTCTCCACATTGACTCTGTACCGTAATACCCTGTATATAGCCTCCACACTGACTCTGTACCGTAATACCCTGTATATAGCCTCCACACTGACTCTGTACCGTAATACCCTGTATATAGTCTCCACATTGACTCTGTACCGTAATACCCTGTATATAGCCTCCACACTGACTCTGTACCGTAATACCCTGTATATAGCCTCCACACTGACTCTGTACCGTAACACCCTGTATATAGCCTCCACATTGACTCTGTACCATAACACCCTGTATATAGCCTCCACACTGACTCTGTACCGTAATACCCTGTATATAGTCTCCACATTGACTCTGTACCGTAATACCCTGTATATAGCCTCCACATTGACTCTGTACCGTAATACCCTGTATATAGCCTCCACACTGACTCTGTACCGTAATACCCTGTATATAGCCTCCACATTGACTCTGTACCGTAATACCCTGTATATAGTCTCCACATTGACTCTGTACCGTAATACCCTGTATATAGCCTCCACACTGACTCTGTACCGTAATACCCTGTATATAGCCTCCACACTGACTCTGTACCGTAATACCCTGTATATAGTCTCCACATTGACTCTGTACCGTAATACCCTGTATATAGCCTCCACACTGACTCTGTACCGTAATACCCTGTATATAGTCTCCACATTGACTCTGTACCGTAATACCCTGTATATAGCCTCCACACTGACTCTGTACCGTAATACCCTGTATATAGCCTCCACACTGACTCTGTACCGTAATACCCTGTATATAGTCTCCACATTGACTCTGTACCGTAATACCCTGTATATAGCCTCCACACTGACTCTGTACCGTAATACCCTGTATATAGCCTCCACACTGACTCTGTACCGTAACACCCTGTATATAGCCTCCACATTGACTCTGTACCATAACACCCTGTATATAGCCTCCACACTGACTCTGTACCGTAATACCCTGTATATAGTCTCCACATTGACTCTGTACCGTAATACCCTGTATATAGCCTCCACATTGACTCTGTACCGTAATACCCTGTATATAGCCTCCACATTGACTCTGTAAATTAACACCCTGTATATAGCCTCCACATTGACTCTGTACCGTAACACCCTGTATATAGCCTCCACATTGACTCTGTACCGTAATACCCTGTATATAGTCTCCACATTGACTCTGTACCGTAACACCCTGTATATAGCCTCCACATTGACTCTGTACCGTAACACCCTGTATATAGCCTCCACATTGACTCTGTACCGTAATACCCTGTATATAGTCTCCACATTGACTCTGTACCGTAATACCCTGTATATAGCCTCCACATTGACTCTGTACCGTAATACCCTGTATATAGTCTCCACATTGACTCTGTACCGTAATACCCTGTATATAGCCTCCACATTGACTCTGTACCGTAATACCCTGTATATAGTCTCCACATTGACTCTGTACCGTAATACCCTGTATATAGCCTCCACATTGACTCTGTACCGTAATACCCTGTATATAGCCTCCACATTGACTCTGTACCGTAATACCCTGTATATAGCCTCCACATTGACTCTGTACCGTAATACCCTGTATATAGTCTCCACATTGACTCTGTACCGTAATACCCTGTATATAGTCTCCACATTGACTCTGTACCGTAATACCCTGTATATAGCCTCCACATTGACTCTGTACCGTAATACCCTGTATATAGCCTCCACATTGACTCTGTACCGTAATACCCTGTATATAGTCTCCACATTGACTCTGTACCGTAATACCCTGTATATAGCCTCCACATTGACTCTGTACCGTAATACCCTGTATATAGTCTCCACATTGACTCTGTACCGTAATACCCTGTATATAGCCTCCACATTGACTCTGTACCGGTACCCCCTGTATATAGCCTCCACATTGACTCTGTACCGTAATACCCTGTATATAGCCTCCACATTGACTCTGTACAGTAATACCCTGTATATAGCCTCCACATTGACTCTGTACCGTAATACCCTGTATATAGCCTCCACATTGACTCTGTACCGTAATACCCTGTATATAGCCTCCACATTGACTCTGTACCGTAATACCCTGTATATAGCCTCCACATTGACTCTGTACCGTAATACCCTGTATATAGCCTCCACATTGACTCTGTACCGTAATACCCTGTATATAGCCTCCACATTGACTCTGTACTGTAATACCCTGTATATAGCCTCCACATTGACTCTGTACCGTAATACCCTGTATATAGCCTCCACATTGACTCTGTACCGTAATACCCTGTATATAGCCTCCACATTGACTCTGTACCGTAATACCCTGTATATAGCCTCCACATTGACTCTGTACCGTAATACCTGTAAATAGCCTCCACATTGACTCTGTACCGTAATACCCTGTATATAGCCTCCACATTGACTCTGTACCGTAATACCCTGTATATAGCCTCCACATTGACTCTGTACCGTAACACCCTGTATATAGCCTCCACATTGACTCTGTACCGTAATACCCTGTATAGCCTCCACATTGACTCTGTACCGTAATACCTGTATATAGCCTCCACATTGACTCTGTACCGTAATACCCTGTATATAGCCTCCACATTGACTCTGTACCGTAATACCCTGTATATAGCCTCCACATTGACTCTGTACCGTAATACCCTGTATATAGCCTCCACATTGACTCTGTACCGTAACACCCTGTATATAGCCTCCACATTGACTCTGTACCGTAATACCCTGTATATAGCCTCCACATTGACTCTGTACTGTAACACCCTGTATATAGCCTCCACATTGACTCTGTACCGTAATACCCTGTATATAGCCTCCACATTGACTCTGTACTGTAACACCCTGTATATAGTCTCCACATTGACTCTGTACCGTAATACCCTGTATATAGCCTCCACATTGACTCTGTACCGTAATACCCTGTATATAGCCTCCACATTGACTCTGTACCGTAATACCCTGTATATAGTCTCCACATTGACTCTGTACCGTAATACCCTGTATATAGCCTCCACATTGACTCTGTACCGTAATACCCTGTATATAGTCTCCACATTGACTCTGTACCGTAATACCCTGTATATAGTCTCCACATTGACTCTCTGTACCGTAATACCCTGTATATAGTCTCACATTGACTCTGTACCGTAATACCCTGTATATAGTCTCCACATTGACTCTGTACCGTAATACCCTGTATATAGCCTCCACATTGACTCTGTACCGTAATACCCTGTATATAGCCTCCACATTGACTCTGTACCGTAATACCCTGTATATAGTCTCCACATTGACTCTGTACCGTAATACCCTGTATATAGCCTCCACATTGACTCTGTACCGTAATACCCTGTATATAGTATCCACATTGACTCTGTACCGTAATACCCTGTATATAGCCTCCACATTGACTCTGTACCGTAATACCCTGTATATAGCCTCCACATTGACTCTGTACCGTAATACCCTGTATATAGCCTCCACATTGACTCTGTGCCGTAATACCTGTATATAGCCTCCACATTGACTCTGTACCGTAATACCCTGTATATAGCCTCCACATTGACTCTGTACCGTAATACCCTGTATATAGCCTCCACATTGACTCTGTACCGTAATACCCTGTATATAGCCTCCACATTGACTCTGTACCGTAATACCCTGTATATAGCCTCCACATTGACTCTGTACCGTAATACCCTGTATATAGCCTCCACATTGACTCTGTACCGTAATACCCTGTATATAGCCTCCACATTGACTCTGTACCGTAATACCCTGTATATAGCCTCCACATTGACTCTGTACCGTAATACCCTGTATATAGCCTCCACATTGACTCTGTACCGTAATACCCTGTATATAGCCTCCACATTGACTCTGTACCGGTACCCCCTGTATATAGCCTCCACATTGACTCTGTACCGTAATACCCTGTATATAGCCTCCACATTGACTCTGTACCGTAATACCCTGTATATAGCCTCCACATTGACTCTGTACCGTAATACCCTGTATATAGCCTCCACATTGACTCTGTACCGTAATACCCTGTATATAACCTCCACATTGACTCTGTACCGTAATACCCTGTATATAGTCTCCACATTGATATAAAGTCTCGCTACTGTTATTTAATGCTGCTGTTTTATTATATGTTACTTTAAATTTATACATTTTTTCCTTAAACTGCATTGTTGGTTAGTGGCTTGTCAGTAAGCCATTTCACTGTAATGTCTACATTTATTGTATTCGGCGATTGTGACAAATTCGATTTGATTTGATTTGATTTCCACATGGATTACATTCATTTGTTTTCTCACCCATCTACACACAACATCCCATAATGACAAAGTGAAACAGCTGTGAGTCTTTCTGGGTAACTCTCTAAGAGATTTGAACACCTTGATTGTACAATATTTGCACATTATTCTTTAAAAAAAACAATTTTTTATTCAAGCTCTGTCAAGTTGGTTTGTTGATTATTGCTAGACTGACATTCTCAAGTCTTGACAGCCAATTTAAGTCAAAACTGTAATTAATTAATTTAGGAAAATTAATTGTGGTTAATCAACTCCGGTGTAGATTTGACCTTGTGTTTTAAGGTTACTGTCCTTCTGAAAAAAGTGAATTCCTCTCCCAGTGTCTGTGGCGGTCTGTATGTCTCTTCTCCTCTACTGTAACGTCATCCCTACTTCCATCTCTGTACACGACTGTGACGTAACGGAAGTCTTTCACTAGAAGTTACTTGCAGCATTAAGTAAAGCTAATTTTCAGCTACGTGACAGTCTGATGTTGACAAAAGTTGTCATCTGCCCCAACTTATGCAGTGAGGACACAAACACCCCCGGCTTGCAGCTGACCACACAAGAAAACAAAAAAATAGGAAAGGGAGAAAAAAAAAATGAGGGAAAAAAAATCAGATGAAGGGAAATGGAGAGAGGCATTTCACCCTTCGTCCTTCCATCCCTCCTTCCATCCCTATCAGCACATAGTCAGCACAAGCTGGGGAAAGAGAAGCTCCTTGTCCCTGGTTAGGCCTTCATCAGCCAGCGGGGAAAAAGGCTGAATTAACTCAATCCCAGACACATGAGAAGCCTGGACCGACCCTCACTGTACTGCATTGACCAGAAGAACGAGCTGCAGCTGTAAGGAGAGAGAGAGAGAGAGAGAGAGAGAGAGAGAGAGAGAGAGAGAGAGAGAGAGAAAGAAAGAGAGAGAGACAGAGAGAAAGAGAGAGAGAGAAAGAGAGAGAGAGAGAGAGAGAGAGAGAGAGAGAGAGAGAGAGAGAGAGAGAAAGAGACAGAGAGACAGAGAGAAAGAGAGAGAGAGAAAGAGAGAGAGAGAGAGAGAGAGAGAGAGAGAGAGAGAGAGAAAGAGAAGGAGAAAAAGAGGGAGGGAGGGCGAGAGTTGGTGAACATTTATCACAGTATCACCGCATAAATACACTAAATGACCAAAAGTATGTGGACAGTGGCTCGTCAAACATCACATTCCAAAATCATGCATATTAATATGGAGTTGGTCCCCCATTTGCTGCTATAACAGCCTCCACTCTTCTGTTAAGACTTTCCACTAGATGTTGGAACATTGCTGGAGGGACTTGCTGCCATTCAGCCACAAGAGCATTAGTGAGGTTGGGCACTGATGTTGGGTGATTAGGCCTGGCTCGCAGTCGGCGTTTCAATTCATCTAAAAGGTGTTCGATGGGGTTGAGGTCAGGGATCTGTGCAGGCCAGTCAAGTTCTTCCACACCGATCTCGACAAAACATTTCTGTATGGACCTCGCTTTGTGCATGGGTGCATTGTCATGCTGAAACAGGAAAGGGCCTTCCCCAAACTGTTTCCACAAAGTTGGACACACAGAATCGCGAGCTCTACACCACTCTGGGACGACGCTTGGCATTGCGTATGGTGATCTTAAGCTGGTGTGTAGCAGCTCGGCCATGGAGACCCATTTCATGAAGCTCCCGACAAACAGTTCTTGTTCTGATGTTGCTTCCAAAGGCAGTTTTTTCAACAACAAAAAAAACACATTTTTACACTTTACGCGCTTCAGTACTCTCGTGCTGTGAGCTTGTGTGGTCTACCACTTCGCGGCTGAGCCGTTGTTGCTCCTAGACATTTTCACTTCACAATAACAGCACTGACAGTTGACCGGGGCAGCTCTAGCAGGGCAGAAATTTGACGAACTGACTTGATGGAAAGGTGGCATCATATGACAGTGCCACGTTGAAAGTGGGCTACCTGGGCTA